>NW_027507788.1:23678777-23763777 GCF_037356315.1 Lithobates pipiens
ATGATAAGGGGGAGGGGGGCAGCCCCCTGATAGGAGATGGACAATGCAATCCCACACTTCTCAATGGCATTTCATCTTTTGGTTACAGCTCAGTGCTGCTGATCTCATGCAGCCTCTTTTCAGCCACTTCCTGTCTGCATGCACTGCAATGATGGCTGCATGGCTCTCCCCAGGACAGGATTCCTGGTGGTCAGACCATGCCTGTGTCATGTGCGCTTGTAGTCTCCATCAAAAGCCTCTGTGACAACACAGGAGCCTGGCTGGGACATGGACAGGATGTTGTCACCCTTTAACAGGAAGTGCCTTTATGGCAGGATCTCCAGCTTCCAAAATATGGAGAAATATTGGTCACAGCAGGAATTAATCCCCGCCCACCAAACTCACCTAAGTAAATTGAGCCACTTTGGCAATCAAGGGGTTATAGTAGGCGACAACTCCTCCCCACTGCCCGCAACACCCCAACCGGGATCGCTCTTCCGAGACCAAAGTCCTAAGGCTCTGTTCTCACCAGTGCGACTTTAGAAGCTTCAAGTCGCATGACAGGTCACAGCCCACTGATTTCATCAGCGCCTGTTCCAATCTATGTGACTTAGCCTCAGTTTGCGTACCGCATTCCTGTGCAAATCACATGCGAAACTGTGCGGTGCGATTTGAGCCCCTCATTTTGCATGGCTCAATTCACACCGCACGAAAAATGTGCAGGCGCCTGTTTTTTTTTTTGCCGCACTGGTATTCGATCGTGTTCATACTCATGCGATGCAATTCGGGCAAACTTACAGCTTTTGGGGCCTCTTCCACTGTTAATTGACACCCACAACAGATCGAATGTGGGAACCACAGTGGGGGTCATTTACTAAAACTGCAGAGTGCAAAATCTGGTGCAACTCTGAATAGAAACCAATCAGCTTCCAGGTTTTATTGCGAAAGCTTAACAAGTTGAGGCTAGACGCTGATTGGCTACTAAGCACAGCTGCACCAGATTCTGAATGCTCCAGTTTTAGTAAATCTCCTCCAGAGACTCCTATGAGTTTCCAGCATCAGTGTGAACCTAGCCTTAAAGTTGCAGCAACTTTGAAAAGGTTCCTGAGCTACTTTGATGCGACTTTCTTCTCGGGTCCCACTGCCGGCATTCCTGGCCCCTCCCTCCTGGCGAGCGCCCCCATAGCAAGCAGCTCTTTATGGGGGCCACCCAAGGCGAGCAACTGCTCTGTGTGTCTATTCACACACACAGAGCTCAGCCCGGCCCCCACTCTCTCCTCATTGGCTCCCCGGGGAGAACTGTGCACATCGCTTGAGGAAGATCAGGCTCAGGTAAGTATTAGGGTGGCCTCTGCCTCCTGAAGCAAGCAAGCCGAGCCACTGCTGTATGTGTCCAATCAAGTGGAAGTAAACCCATCCATTTACCAGTTTCAAAAAAGTTTCACATCCAGCACGTGCCAGAAATGTAACACTGCCATTGGCTGTGCTCTCAACCAATCTGTCAAACCATCCAATGGCCGATGTCATAACTGATCACATGTGCGGCATCATGGCAGTTGTAGATTAACCGCTTCCCGCCATCAAATAACGACTGGGCAGCGCGGCTCTCATTCTGGGTGGAGGTCATATGATGGCCTCCCAGAATGACCACTCTTGTACGCCCTTGGGGGCGAGCATCGCGGCGATCGGTGTGTCAGTCTGACACACCGCTCCGCCGATCTCTATAAAGAGCCTCTGATGGAGACTGATGTCCAATCACGGCTGATCACGATGTAAACAGGAAGAGCCATTGATCGGCTTTCCCCCACTCGTGTCTTACAGACGTGAGGAGAGCCGATCGGCTGCTCTCCTGACAGGGGGGTCTGTGCTGATTGTTTATCAGCACAGCCCCCCATCGGATGCCCACCCAGGACTGGCACCACACTAGACCATCAGGGAAATGCCAATCAGTGCCCAGGCAGCTGCCAATCAGTTCAGTGCCATCAGTGATGCCTATCAATGCCATCTATCAGCTCCCCTCTCTAGCCTGCATCCCCCATGCTGCTCTCTCCCCCACAGTCTTGGTTTTCGATTCATGCACAGCGCCCCCTTTCTGTGCCCTTGTGGGTAAGGCTAAAATCCTGGGCTGAAAATGTGACCAATCAGGGTCCTCCTCTGCTCTCCTCTCTTGGCAGCCTGCCAATCAACTCCTGGAAACCTGAGGCACAGCAGTGGTGATGCCCTGGGCTGTGCGACTTCCACTGCTTCATGGGGTTGATCTGCAATGATTTGGGTAATGCATGGTCATAGTACAATACCGATTCTTTGCTGCGCAAGGATGTAAAGTAGTTATAAACCCTTCACGCAAACATTCACACATGATTGTGGGCAAAATCGCTGCAATTTTTAAATGCCTGCAAAATGCAGGACGCGCTTGCGACGCCACTACTTCTAATGGCACCCCAAATGCACAGCGATTTTCACGCAGTAAATCCTGCTGAAATCGCAACTCGCGATGAAAGGGAACATAAGCTTCTTTTGGGCATCAGTGCCGCGGTTTGCCGAGATTGCAGCAAACGCAGCACGATTGGGGTGCCATTAGAATTAATGGCATTGCAAACAGCCATTTGAAACCGTGGGGTGGAAACGCAGCGATTTTGCCCGCAATCATATATGAATGCAGCTTTACCCAGTGAAGTGACTGGCCTCAGGTGGTACATAGAGATGAAACAAATCCACCTACATAAGTTGTACCTGTTTATCTGAACTCTTCTCTTCAAGTGTTGAATTTATACAGCTTGTAGAGTGGTCAAAAAAACGGGGTGGAGAGCTGAAGTCACATTCTGCAGTGCTCAGAGAAAAGAGCTGATTGGAGGGAAGAAATGCCCCTCCTCCACACAGCACACAGGAACAGAGCTGATTGGCTGTCAATCGCTTGAGCTCCCTCCTCTGTCACCATTTTTCTCTTGGTGTCAGGCAAACTTGTCAGAAGGGACTCATGCTGATAGCAGAGGAACGAAGCAGCAGACAGAAATTACACTTAGTGCTCTGGATGGAGACAAGTACACACTATAGAGGGATATGCTTTGTTCATATTTCATGTCTGAGGTTTACAACCACTTTAAGAATTATTATTCACGATTTATATAGCGCCAACAGTTTACGCAGCGCTTTACAATGTAGAGGGGGGACAGCACAATTATAGTACAGTTCATTACAGAAGGGGCAGGAGGATGGGGCAAAGTAGGCGGGGCAATGTAGTTTTTTGAGCCTAAGGGCTTTTTCACACTACTGGTGTACAACCCTGCGACTGAGCCACTCCCCAACCACTCCCCTTTAGCTGCAGTCAGGAGCGTACACATGCCACGGCAGGAACTATACTTAAGTTGACGCTTTTAGCAGGCTTAGCACCCGCCTACCGCGAATTAGACCAATCAGCAATCTGCTGGTAACTGCAGTTTTTTTTTTGCTAATTTGCTAATTTTTTTTTGTAATTGCTCCTCTCTGCCAATCGCTTCACTGGCTCACCCCACCGTGTAAAATTCAAAATGCTAACCATAACATACAAAGCCATTCAGATCATCGCCCCCATCTACATCACCAACCTCATCTGCAGATATCGCCAAAATCGTCCCCTCCGCTCCTCCCAGGACCTCCTGCTCTCTAGCTCCCTTGTTAACCCCCCCCCCCCATGCTCGCCTTCAAGACTTCTCCGGAGCCTCTCCCATCCTCTGGAACTCCCTGTCCTGGTACATCCAATCAGCCCCTACCCTGTCCACCTTTAGGAGATCCCTGAAAACTCATTTATTCCGGGAAGCCTATCCTACACCCACCTAACTGTCCCCGAGCCACCCCCATCAAATCAATCTCTGCAGCTATTACCTTCTGTACCACCTCCTCCCTTTAGAATGTAAGCTCTACGAGCCGGGCCTTCCTGTACCTTTTGTATTGAACTGTAATGTAATTGTATCGCCCCCCCCCCCCCCATACATTATAAAGCGCTCCATAACCTGTTGGCGCTTTATAAATCGTATAGAATATAATAATAATAACTGCGTGCAATGCAGTGCACCAGTGCGGAGGTTTAATGGGTTAAAGCAGGTGGTGAGGAGGCAATACATGCTCTCTAAAGAGCGATCAAAACATGAAACGCTCTTCTCAGACCAATGCAAGTGTGAATGAGCCCTGTTAATAATCTGAAGAAAAAAATTCCACTTGGTGGTGACGGGGACGCCATCCTCCCTAAACAGAAAAATTAAATATTGTCGCCGCTACTTGCCCATTAATTTCTATGGGCGGTTGTACGCAAGAGCTGTGTATCCTAGATGCGGAAATACGCACACGGTTTACATGGTATGCCCAACAAAACCCGTGTGCACGAGGCCTTAAAAATACAAACAGACCAGTAATAGTCCTTCAAATGTGCTACAAAGCAGCAATCATTAGAGTAATGTATGTAATGTGATATGTGTGCTTACAATCTGCAGCCAGATAGAGTAAACACATCAGAAGGGGAGGAGGGAGGGGGGGGGGCAGATATTCTCCGTCACTGGCAACTGTACACTGTAAACACTGGAGGTGCTCCCTGTCACTGGGGCCCCAGCTGCTGGGGGGCTCAGAGACTGATCGAGTTCTCAGGAAAAGAGCACAGCGGGGGGAGAGATGGATTGTACACCATTGAAGCTCATACCAAAAAATTACTTAAAGGAACATTCCACTAAGCACCAAGACATATAAACAACAACCAACCCGAGAAACAAAAAAAAAAAAAAATCAGTAGGATTGGCAGATCTCTGGACGGGGATGGGCGCAGTGCTGTTCTTTATGCCAATTACCGCCCCCCAAATCCAGAGATCTTCAGCTACAAGATTTCAGGATCCGGCGTGTTCCCACCCTTCGAGCATTGCTCTGCTGTCAGCTGGTTGTCAGGGAAATCCTCATACACATCTCTGGAACCAGCAATTCATTCTGTCTATCTGTAGAGCTCAGGATCTGCAGGCGTCTTTTGCTCCAGATAACAAGCTTGTTCAGAAGTCTACAATAGGCAAAACGGTAAACGAGATTGGGTTCATGGCAGGTCACAATGGAGCAAGCCTACCGCTCTTCAAATAAACACCGCTGCCTAGCTCAGGTTGGCTAAAGGCCACTCCTATGTTCCATCTGAAACCATGGTAATTTATGGAAATGTAATGCCGGGCCATACACGGTTCGAATTTCGAAAGAATTTTCTTTCGAAAATCGTATCTAAGAATTTTGGTATGAATTTCGCACCATTAGTGGGCTGCAGCAACAGCCGATTTTCGTGCGGAAATAAAATTTGAGGAATCGGACATGTTGGAAATTTTTTGAAAAACGAACGATTTTCTAATCAATGATGGGAGAATCGTGCGAGAAACGTAATAAGAAAAGAAAATTTACGGAGATAAAAGAAAATTTACGGAGAGAAAAGAAGATTCCCAGCCAAGAAAATTCTTTTCTGTAGCAACATGAGGTGAAATTGAAGGCTTGGTCGGCCGAATTTCGAAAATCAATGGTGGCATCATCGGATCACAAAATAAACGAATTTTCTGATTTTGAAAAGAAAATTCGTTCGAAATTCGACCCATGTATGGCCTGCATAAGTCTTATATTTAAAGGATAAGACCATTTTAAGGCAAAGTGCACATATATTTTTTGCACCCTTGGCCTGATCTAACCTAACCCACCGTTCACTTCCACCGATACATACTTGCCTGATCAGTCAGCTGCTGTCCAGTGTTTGTTTGCATCCAGTGCAGCAAGTCTACACTGCCCATTACAGCCCCATAAACTTCTATGGGACCATATCCGATCTAACCTACCCTCTCCTTCCACAAATGCATACTTACCAGGATCCAATAGCCATGGCCTCCAGTGTTTGTTTGCATCCAGTGCAGCAAGCCTACACTGCCCATTACAGCCCCACAAACTTCTATGAGCCCATCTCTGATCATCTCTGAGTCAATTTCCAGAGTGAGATTCCTCTTTAATATCTGCATTAACCTAAATCACCCTCTCCTTTCAGAGGTGCATACTTGCCAGGATCCAACAGCCATGGCCTCCAGTGTTTGTTTACATCCAGTGCAGCAAGTCTACACTGCCCATTACAGCCCCACAAACTTCTATAGGACCATCTATGATTATCTCCGGGTCCATTTCCAGAGTGAGATTCCTCTTTAATATCTGCAGCATTAACCTAAATCACCCTCTCCTTCCACAGGGGCATACTTACCAGGAGCTGACAACCATGTCCTCTGGTGTTTGTTTACATCCAGTGCAAGTCTACACTGCCCATTACAGCCCCACAGACTTCTATGGGACCATCTCTGATCATCTCTGGATCCATTTCCAGAGTGATATTACGTTTTAATGTCTGCAGCATTAATCTAACGTACCCTTTTCTTCCACAGATGCATACTTACCCGGAGCCGACGGCCATGACCTCTGGTGTTTGTTTACATCCAGTGCGACAAGTCTCCACTGCCCATTACAGCCCCACAAACTTCTATGGGACCATCTCTGATTATCTCTGGATCCATTTCCAGAGTGAGATTCCTCTTTAATATCTGCAGCATTAAACTAACTCACCCTTTTCTTCCACAGATGCATACTTGCCAGGATCCAACAGCAATGGCCTCCAGTGTTTGTTTACATCCAGTGCAGCAAGTCTACACTGCCCATTACAACACCACAAACTTCTATGGCACCATCTCTGATTATCTCCACGTCCATTTCCAGAGTGATATTCCTCTTTAATATCTGCAGCATTAACCTAAATCACCCTCTCCTTCCACAGATGCATACTTACCAGGAGCCGACAGCCAAGTCCTCTGCTGTTTGTTTACATCCAGTGCCACAAGTCTACACTGCCCATTAGAGCCCCTCCCAAAAACGCAGAGGCAGGCATAAAATAAAATAATATTTCCAGAGTGAGGTTCTCTTTTAATACTTGTAGCATTAACCTAACTCACCCTTCCCGTCTACAAATGCATACTTACCACTATCCGACGACCGTGGGCCCTAGTGTCTGTTTACATTAAGTGCTGCAAGTCTTCCATTGCATCTGCCCATTAGGGTTCCATGGACTTCCATGGGACCATATCCGATCATCTCCAGGTTTGGGGATGGAGGCAGGGCATTAGGACTGTTTCACACTGGCTTCCGTTTGTATAAGAGCAGTGTGAACAGCAAGATTTGACAAAGCATTTGCAGAGCTTTCAGCGAGCATTGCAAGTACCATTCAACTCCAGTTTGTAAATGTTGAACACAGATCCCAATGGGGGTGCTGATTGACACTTTAAACAAGCTGCTAAAAGGCTTCAGAGCTCATTTGAAAGCCTGCTGAAGCCTGCTAGCAGCTTTCTTAAAGTGGCAATCAGCACTCCCATTAGGACCTGTGTTAAAAATGTACAAACTGGAGTTAAATTGTATTTACAAAGCTTGCTGTTCACACGGTTCTTGTACAAGTTGAAGCCCGTATCAAACAGAATTCAAAGTCCATCTGCAAAGTGAAGACTCGCTTTAATACCGGCAGCATTATATTGTGACTGTCTCTTTGATGGTAAAAACTCCTTATTTAATAAGGGGAACATTTCCATTGGGGTATTTTAATATAACAAATGGATTTAACAACCAGGGAACTCTATTCTATACGGCAGATTGTGTGTTTGCCCTTATTATGTGTTCAGTAAAGTTTCACAACCATTTTTCTCACAATTGTCCATGACAGTCTATTTTCCTTTCCTAAGTGCGGAGAATATTTTCATTCCCACAGGTCAGAGCGACTTTTGGTCAACTTGACAGTGTAATTACGCAAATGACAAAGTAATGGCGCGCCGTCACCTTTCCGAAACGTGAGCTTACTACAGCCACGGGCACAAAAAGTAGCTTGCTGCAGATATTCCTAAAGGTTAGCCGCAAATTGGCACAATTTTCACAGAGAACATCACACTATGAAAGAGCCATCCTCATGATAAAGAATCTGCCACCACTTTCACTTGAAAAAAGTTTGTAGACGCCTGACCAGCACACCTACATATACGAGACAAGAAGAATTTGGGTCCGCTCAGCCCAAAGTGCATTTGTGAGGTTGGGTACTGATGTTGGATGAGAAGTTGTGGTTTGCCTTTGGCAATCCAATTCATTCCAAATGTGTTCAGGAGGGTTTAGGTCAGAGCTCTGTGAGGACTACTCAAGTTCTTCCACACCATCAGACTCCAACCATGTCTGAATTTGTGTACAGGGGAACAGTCATGGTGGGAAAAAAAGGGCCTTCAGCAATCTGTTGCCACATAGTTGGATGGGCACAACTGCGTAAAACACATGAGTCAAACACAAAGCCGCAGGCCGAATCGGGTTTGGCAAGCCATTTCATGTGGCCTTCGCACCCGGGGGGAGGGATGGAAGTGAGATGTGGACAGCCTGCGAAAGAGAGCTGAACCCTGCAGACTGTGCATAGCACACCTATAAACACTGCACTCCGTGCGCAACGTGCCCTTGAACTCTGCACTCAGTGCGCAGCGCGCCCCTGAGCTCTGCACTCCGTGCGCAGCGCGCCCCTGAGAGATGCCCTCGGTACGCAGCGCGCCCTTGAGCGCTGCACTCGGTACGCAACGCACCCCTGAACTCTGCACTTGGTATACAGTGCACCCCTGAAACGTCACTCTGTACATACACGCTTCTTAACTCTGCATTCTGTACATAGGGCACCCCTGAAACTTCACTCTGCACATAGCGCACCCCTGAACTTGGCACTATGTACGTAACACACCCCTGAACTCTGCGCATAGGGCACGACTGAAACTGCACCCTATACATCGCGCATCCCTGAACTCCTCACATAACGGACTCCTGGTATTTATTGCGCTTTAAGATCCTCCCACTGTTTGGCCACACCCACCAGTTAATGTAGTTAGGAGGGGGAGCATGGTTGAATTTCTGCACCTAATATCTGAGAAAAGAAAGCCCTGGATAAATCTAGTCTTACAGATACAACTGGCCCTTTGAGGACAACCATAATGGCGGTGCGGCCCATGATGAAATTGAGTTTGACACCCCTGGTCTAAAATATCTTTGAATACTGAACAGCAGCCTTAACTGGAATCTCCTGAACTCAATAATTTGGAAGGGTGTCCACATAATTGCGTGGTGAAGGGATTGTCCTGTTTTTTTCCCCAGAAACAGGGACAATACAGAATTGACCAGACATCGTCCAATGCATTGGGAGAGCTTTGCCAGCAATAGCTACTGTGCATATGCATGCATGCGATCGCTTAGACCAGACTTTCTCAACCTTTTCAACACGGAGGAACCCTTGAAATAACCTTTCGGTCTCAGGGAACCCCTGTTAAAATGGCTATATCTACAACTCATGATACATTGATGTGATGGTCAGTGGAAGAGTGTTCCTTACATCTGTGGTCTTGGGGAAGAATTTCCCCCCTACAAATAGCTAAAAAGACCATTGGTGTCAATGGGAACTTAACTTATGCCGCTTACACACGATCAAACAAGCGGGTGGAAAAGTCCGGCAAACTGAAGTCCGCCGGACAATCCCCCCGTGTGTAGCCTCCGGCATACTTTTTTGACCCGAAAGTACGGCGGACTTAGAAAGTAGTTTTGCACTTTAATCTTCCCGCCGGACTCGCATTTCGGTGGACAATCCGGCCGTGTGTATGCCAGTCCGCCGTACTTTTGAAATGAGCGGACTTTTCCCGCCCGGAGAAAAGTCCGCTCATTTCGAGCGGGTCTCCAGGTAGGCGGGGCCAGCGACGTCTCCCCCCGCCCGCAGACCCTGACAACCACCGGCCAGGGTTGTTGGGAAGAGGCCCTTGTGCTCATCAACATGGGGACAAGGTGCTTTGGGGTGGGGGGGCCACGCGGCCCCCCTTCCCCAAGGCACCCCCCATGTTGAGGGCACGCGGCCTGGTACGGCTCGGAGGGGGGGGGGGGCGCTCGCTCGTCCCCCCTTTCCTGGTCGGCCGGGTAGCGTGCTCGGACAAGGGTGATGTGGTCCTGGGGGGGACCCCCACGCCGATTTTTTTTGGCGTTAGGGTGACCCTTTAAGTCCATACCAGGTGGCGGGGCCAGCGACGTCTCCTTCACGGGCCCCGCCTACCTGGAGACGCGCTCGCAAATGAGCGGACTTTCCTCCGCGTGCGTGGGCGAGTCCGTTCATTTCAAAAGTAGGGCGGATAGTACGGCGGACTTAGTACGCCGTATTAGTCCGCTGAAAAAGTGCCGTGTGTGGGCAAGTAGCCCGTTTGGAAAGTCTAGAGTAAGTCTGTCGGATAGTCGGCTACGTGTGTATGCGGCATTAGAGGCAAAAATTGGTCATTGCTCAAGGAACCCCTAGCAACCATTGGAGGAACCCTGGTTGAGAAACCATGGCTTAGACGGAATCCTCTGATGTGCAAGTGATGGTGAGATCAGTTGTTTGCAGCTACATAGTAGTGGAGAAGGGCCTTCAGATACTAGTCCTGTGTTTGGGAAGGAAGACTCGTGACATATATGAATGTACTATTGAGGCGCGGAGACAACAGCCCGTTACATGGTGCAGTGTTGTCTCATGATGCCTGGTGGGATAGAGGACAGGAATGCTTAATGCCTAAATGTATTTAAAGCCCAACTCTAGCCACAAGTTTCTTTGAGATTTGGATAGACTTAGAAAGCATCACGTTATGTCAAGCTATTATTGATGATCCCAACATGGATATAAGGAAAGCTGTAGTCACTGCTACAGGAAGACCCAGCCAGTATAATTACTGGAGAGGTTCTAACTCTTCATCTTTGTGGGACACATTTACACCAGGCATGTTGTCTTGTACCCAGCCCGAGCACGATTGCCCTCCCTCCCCTCGGCCTGTGCTTACCTTATGCGGGTCTAAGAACCTCTACCTCACCTGTACCCTGGCAGATCCAAATGAACCATGTCTGAGCCCACCTGTTCATGAGAACCAAGGCACTGTACACCGAACCGTGCCAGAAGGGCCATCAGATACTAGTCCTGTGTTTGGGAAGGAAGACTCGTGACATATATGAATGTACTATTGAGGCGCGGAGACAACAGCCCGTTACATGGTGCAGTGTTGTCTCATGATGCCTGGTGGGATAGAGGACAGGATTGCTTCTGCCTAAATGTATTTAAAGCCCAACTCTAGCCACATGTTTCTTTTAGATTTGGATAGACTTGAAATGAACCATGCCTGAGCCCACCTGTTCATGAGAACCAAGGCACTGTACACCGAACCGTGCCAGAGCGTGGCATGGAGCAATCACACTAGTAAAACTGGACTTTGGGGGTCAAAAGTGCTTGGCCATGGTAGAGATCACCTAATAGGAGTACACCCTAACTGAAAAAAGGGTTTTACTGTCCCCACTGGGATCTCCCATCACCAGCTGTCCTGACAAAGCTATACTCTTAACGTTCGTACACATGATGGGAATATCGGCCGAATGATCGTCTTTCTTTTTTTTGCATGCTAGTCTCATATCGAAAATTATTATTATTATACAGGATTTATATACCGCCGACAGTTTACGCAGAGCTTTACAACATTGGGGTAGACATTACAATAGGGCTGCAACTAACGATTATTTTCATAATCGATTAGTTGGCCGATTATTGTTTCGATTAATCGATTAATCAGTTAATAACCTTAAAAAAAAGTGTGGTGTATAATTTAGTTAATATGTAAAGTTTAAAAAAAAAAAAAAAAAAAAAAGCAATTTATTCTTAAATATCTCTATGCAGTAGTAAATATAAATAACCAACTATATGGTTAGGGAGCAAAATATGCAATCCACTCTGAGAATAACAGACAGAAGAGATATACTGTATATATATATTAGAGGGGATATATATACTCTATATAATATTAGAGGCGAGAGATACTGTATATACTGGTACTATTAGAAGAGATATACTGTATATCCTATTAGAGTAGAGATATAATGTATATACTATTAGAGAGGATATATACTGCATATACTATTAGAGGGGATATACTGTATAAACTATTAGGATATATAGTGTATATGCTATTAGAAGAGAGATATACTGTATATACTATTAGAGGCTATATACTATTAGAGGAGATATACTGTATATACTATTAGAGGCTATATAGTGTATATGCTATTAGAAGAGAGATATAGTGTATATACCATTAGAGGCTATAAACTATTAGAGGAGAGATATAGTGTATATACTATTAGAGGCTATATACTATTAGCGGAGATATACTGTATATACTATTAGAGGCTATATACTGTATATACTATTAGAGGAGAGATATAATGTATATACTATTAGAGGGGATATACTGTATAAACTATTAGAGGAGATATACTGTATATACTATTAGAGGAGAGATATACTATTAAAGGGTCAATCTAGTAAATATCAGACTCATTAACTTTAACCCCATTTTGTTACTGGCCGATTAATCGATTATGAAAATAGTAATCGATTAATTTCATAATCGATTAGTTGTCGATTAATCGATTAGTTGTTTCAGCCCTACATTACAATACAATACAATTCAAAACAAGGGGAATCTGAGGGCCCTGAAAATTAAAAGGTTACTCAATTTACAAAAAATCCCATACGACAGATTATTAATGTTATGTGTTGTATTGTATTCTTTCGTTTCTGAGCATGCGTGGTCTTGCTCTTCCAATTTTTTTTCAGACGAAGACTATACTAATAAAAACAAAAACCGTACGATCTGGTATCATACGAGCAATTTTTTTTTTTGCGTTTGCCCCTTCGGATGATTTCACTTTTGTGATCCGCTCTCAAAAGCGGCGTACTAATAATCAGATTATTGTACGATCGCGTCCAAAGTGGTATTTTTTTGTCCGATTTTCTGACCGTAGGTACTAGGCTTTAAGGCAATCATCTTGCACTCTGTCATTTTGCATCAGCCAGAGCCAAAGGGCATAACCACATCTCACATTCCCCACAAGGACTTGCCTGCAGTGTAAGCAGCAGGCAGAAAACAGCCCCTAGGTACGGTTTAAGGGTCTGGGCCTCCTGCTGAAAGCTCTGGGCTTTGTGCCTGGAAAATGACTGACGAATGGAGAGAAAAGAAAGTCTGAGGGGATTTAAAAACTAAAAAAAAATAAAGAAGAGAGCGAAAGAATAGAAAAACGAAGAGAGCAGTAGAAATTTTCAGAGCTGTAACATAAGGCTGGGTGAATATGGAGATGCAGGTAGCCAAGACGTCCAGCTGGCACCTAACTGAGCCTTTTCTATTGTTGTGAATGGAAGCTTAGATATTTGGCTCTCAAAGCGTGCCTGCTGGTAGTTAGATTGGACTGCATGTACACTGCAACCTGCATTAAAATACATAGGGGGTTATTTACTAAAACTGGAGAGTGCAAAATCTGGTGCAGTTCTGCATAGAAACCAATCAGCTTCCAGTTTGTTTGTTTGTTTTTTGGCAAAGCTTAATTGACTAGGCTGAAGTTAGAAGCTGATTGGCTACCATGCACAGCTGCACCCGATTTTGCACTCTCCAGTTTCAATAAATCAACTCCGATGTCTGCAATTGCCTTCATCCTTCTGAAAATGCTTGTGCACTGGCCGTCAAGCTGGTCCTCTGGCTCTCCTCCCCAGCCTGACTGCCTTTGGCCCGTCTCTTTTTTTATTCACCGAATTTCATTTTTTTCAACGACGAAAGGTTCAATATCAAGCTTGTGGGTAAAAAATGTGGGGAAACCAAAATAGAAGCAGATTAAACTTTAGTGGGCCTTAAAGCAGAGTTCCACCCACAAGTGGAAGCTCTGCTTATTTGCCTGCTCCCCCCTCCAGTGCCACATGTGGCACCTATCAAGGGGGGGGGGGGGGAGGGCGGGTATCCATTTTTAGCAAGTACCTTCCCCCACTTCCGAGAGATCTCGCCGCGCTGAGATCCCTTGAAGTTCGGCCTCCCTTCTCCTTTCCTATTCAGATAGCACAGTGTGCCTCGCACGTGCACAGTAGGTTTGCCGGTTTACCTTACAGGCAATGGCGGAAGCACCCTAGACCTGATGGAAACATCGGCTGGGGTGCCGACACCGATTGATTCTAGGACGGGTAGGTGTTCTAATATTAAAAGTCAGCAGCTACAGTATGTGCAGCTGCTGACTAGCTCCTGGTCCTATAGCAGTAATGGTGAACCTTGGCACCCCAGATGTTTTGGAACTATATTTCCCATGATGCTCTTGCACTCTGCAGTGTAGCTGAGCATCATGGGAAATTCCAAAACATCTGGGGTGCCAAGGTTCACCATCACTGTCCTATAGCAATAATCAGTAGCCGGTTTGATGGGCTCCCAGTGGTATGATTACTGTGACAGTCAGCAATCACATGGTCAGGAAGCCCAGGAGGCCCAACATAGGATGCCTACCACTCCTAAAATGACTAGTTGCTTGGCTGTCATAAAGATCCAACGTCTTTCGTTCTTGGCTCTTCAGTTTTGCCAAAAGCCTTTTATGGAACTGGATCTGAGATGACCGTAAGGCCCTTTTCACACAGGTGCATCCGCTAAGCAGAATTCGCTTGCTTAACGGGGGATCTCACCGCTTATCTCTGCTGAGCATGTGGATGACAAGTCCGTGTCCGATCTGCATAGCACATAGACACAGTCCTGCTCTCCTCTATGGGGCAATCAGATGGAAACGAGCCACCTCATCTGATGCCATCTGATTTGCCGGACGGATGGGGCGTAGGACCACCATCTGTCCGTTTCTGGCAAACTGGATCGGATGGCGGTGGGTGTCAGCAGACGTGTGTCCGCCGACATCTGATGCTCCATAGAAGAGACTGGAGGGTCTGATTAGGTCCTCCTGAAAAATAGACAGACGGACCTGATCGGACGGCCTGTGTGAAAGGGGCCTTAATGGGATACTCCCAGGATGACTGCGGAGCTACACGCAGGCTGGACCCCTGAAAACCTGATTACTACTAATAGCAGATGTTACCCGACCACGTCGTTTGTATTTTTAGAGCTTTGAAATTTACTGCCCTGCAATAAGATAGAAGCTCTATCTTCACTTGCCACATACTTGTCCTGGGTCTGCAAGTCAAAAAGAATCACAGCCCTTGTATTGGGGTCCATGGTTCTCCTCTTCTCCTCAACGCTCTTGGTTGTGAGCGGGCCCTTACATCCTGTACAATGCAGGACTCCAGGTCCTACATTGACCCTGATGATCTAAAAGGACGACAAAAGGCTTCAGGGGACTGGTCATACAGCGTGATGGTAGCCTGCTTGAGCAAGGAAAAAAGCTGGCCATAGATGGATTGAATCTCAACCGGGTCAGCAGGGACCAGCTGTGATTCGATCCATCTATGGGCAGGCTGGTTGTATCCAAGTTGATCCATCAACTGGCTTTAGTACAACAACCCTGTTGATTTTTGTGCATGCGATCACCGCCAGCAGCTACAGCCTCTAGCAGTGATTACTGTGTTCTGACGGCAAGGAATGCTCCCTGCCAGCAGAACACAATAGCGATGCAGGAGTGATTCCTCCATCAACACAGACTGTGTTGATGGGGGAATTGAGCAATTTTCTCTCCTTCCACTTGTGGTGGAAAGAAAGAAAAATGGTATAGTCTATGGCCTGCTTAAGACAAATACAGTTTATTATTCTACTCACAGACTCAATGAGCATTTAACGCTCGCAATATGGAGGGGCCACACTACAAGAGTATTTTTATTTTTTTTATTATTATTATTCTTTTCCGAAGCTCAGCTTTGTTTTCAATCACAAGCAACGGGTCTGAAAAAAATGAAAAATAAAATGTAAAAAATAAAATAAAAAATGGAGCCCCAGTGGCTGCAATCGGCTTCATTGTTAATGAAGAAAGAAGTAAGTATTTTTGGCTTTGGCACGGTTCCTTTATCATTCAAAAATTACAATGCTAATTTTGGAATTAAAAGCTTTCTCTGTGTTCATCAATGGCTAACACAGTACAATACATTAATGCTAATTCTAAAAGTCTTTGTGTAAATCCTAATTTCCTCCTAATTGAGGACCAAGTGCCGTGAAAAGGGCAAATTGAACAGCCCGTCCCGCCCAAGTCCGTCCCTGGCATTCCGAGCTTCCTATACCACCCTGTTCATGGTTTCTTGCACTTACTGTATTATTATTATACAGGATTTATGGATCTTTGAATTCATTTATTTTTGTGGTAAATTTAGCAGGAGGCTTGTAGACATGAGAGGGACAGACACAGCGTGGGCGATCGAACAAAATATCTACTTTAGGTGGACACACCCTTTAATAACCCATATTGGAAATGTCTAAAAAGGAGTCTATACTGTTCATTTCATTCTATTAGCTTTCGCCATTCAGTACCCACCCTGTACTAGTAATAAAAAAAAAAAAAAAAAAAGCTTCACTGCCGGTTTATCTTTGTCAAGATGGCGCCGGCAGCACCGGTTAGCCGATTAAAAAATCGTCTGGTGAGGACACACACCTTTGGATTCCTGGACAAGTAAGTGTCCTAATATTAACCACTTGCCAACCGATGCACGCCGATATACGTCGGCACAATGGCAGCGGTGGGCAAATGGGTGCACCTCTATGTCCCCTTTAATTGGCGGGGTTAGCGGGCGCGTACAGAGCGACCGTGCATGCCTGTCCCGGTGATCATGTCACTGAGCCGCAGAACAGGGAAGTGCCTATGTAAACAAGGTATTTCCCATTCTGCCTAGCGACATGACAGAGATCACCGCTCCCTGTCATCGAGAGCAGTGATCGCTGTCATGTGAGTGGTAGCCCATCTCCCCCCGGTTAGAATCACTCCCTAGGACACACTTAACCCCTTCTTTGCCCCCTAATGGTTAACCCCTTCCCTGCCAGTGTCATTTACACAGTAATCAGTGCATTTTTATAGCATAGTTGATAGCATAGATAGTTATAGTTAGATCGCTGTATAAATGACAATGGTCCCAAAAATGTGTCAAAAGTGTCCGATGTGTCCACCACAATGTTGCAGTCATGATAAAAATCGCTGATCGCTGCCATTACAAAAAAAATAAAAATAAAATAATAATAGTAATAAAAATGCCATAAAACAATCCTCTATTTTGTAGATGCTACAACTTTTGCACAAACCAATCAATATAATGCTTATTGCGATTTCTTTTACCAAAAATATGTAGAAAAATACATATCGGCCTAAACTAAGGAAAAAAATGTTTTTTTATATATATTTTGGGGGATATTTATTATAGCAAAAAGTAAAAAAAAAATTAGTTTTTTTTAAACTTGTCGCTCTTTTTTTTGTTTATAGCGCAAAAATTTAAAATCTCAGAAGCGATCAAATACAGCCAAAAGAAAGCTTAATTTGTGGGAAAAAAAGGACGACAATTTTGTTTGGGTGCCCCGTTGCAAAAGTGCTGGGGTCAGGAAGGGGGTAAAATCTTTTTCCAGGGCTGAAGCGGTTACAAGTCAGCAGCTACAGTATATTATTTTTTTTCTAAGGGAGCCTGGAGCTCCTCTTTAAATCCCTTGTTGGCTGTTGTCATCTTTTCCCCGTCTACTTTCCCTGATTTATGGCCTCTTGATTGGCTGATCAGGGGATGACGTCACCCCAGGCATGCACATGGCAATCCACCATTCCAGCTCAGCCGGAGTGTGCTGGAAATGCAGGCTGGGCTAAGCATGCGCAGCTCAGTGTGCATTCAACGGCCCTCCTGATCACATGATGGCTGTGTCCAATCACAGCCATCATGTGATGTAAATATTCTCCTCACATGGAGCTTGTCAGTAGAGGAGAAGGAGAGCAGGGCTCTGCAGCCGGCCAGTGATCAGTGAGTATGAGCTGTTTTTTATAGCTTTTTACGCACTGGTTACTGGCTCAGTGTCCCCACAACAGTGTGCCCACACAGGAAAAAACACCTGTCCCAGAATTATCATCGGCACACATCTGTCTGTGATCATCTGCGCACATCTTTCAGTGATCACACAAACCTATTATACGTATCAAGATTTTTTTTTACCAAAGACATGTAGCAGAATAAATTCTGGTCTAAATTTATGATGAAATGTGATTTTATTGGATTTCTTTTAAAACAGAAAGTAGACAATATTGTTTTTTTTTTTGTTTTGTTTTTTTAATTTAAATCAATCTTTCGCAATCTATCGCAAAAAATAAAATAAAAAAAACAATTGGTGAATAAATAACACCAAAAGAAAGCTCTATTTGTGTGGACAAAATTATAAAAATTTCATTTGGGTACAGTGTAGCATGACTGTGCAACTGTCATTGAAAATGCGAAGGAAGAGGGTGAAAGTGCTCGGTACTGAGGTGGTTAATTGAGCTTTTACTGCCCGGGAAGCAGCTCGGCTTCTGTATTGTGTGACTGCTGTGATTGGCTCTCATAGCGGTCACATTATCCGGAGCTCATCCCACTGGTCAGATCAGAAGCGGTCACCAAGACCGGACAGTGACCGCTCTGTCAGTGTGCTGGGAACACGCAGATTCAAATATTTTTTTTATTTTTTTATGGATCAGAAGACAGAAGTATTTACATACTAGGGGTTCCACCGATACCTTTTTTTTTTTTATCAGCGAGCACGGTTACCGATACTTTTGGTCAAGTACTTGCTGATACCGGGTACCAATACTTTTCGGTGCAATTTGCATGCATAAAAAATGAATTGGCACAAGTCGCACTGCAAAGAATCACATGTGATTTGAACATAAGTTGCGTGTATATGTATAGAAAATGCATGCTGGGATTAAAACCTAGGCTTGTGAACTATAAGAATGTTACGGAATGTGAACGGTCATTTAACCACTTAAAGCGGAGCTCCACCCTAAAGTGGAGCTTCCGCTCATTGGAACCCCCCCCCCCCCCCAATTGCCACCTTTCAGGGGGGAGGGGGGTGCAGGTACCTGTACAGTACAGGTATCTGCACCCACTTCTGGCATAGATATCTGCAGAAGGTACGCCCATTTCCGCAGAATCGACGCCCCTTTCCGAAGGTCCCCCGCTGTCTGCTGGGAAACGGATCCCAGAGACAGCGGGGACCATCCTTATTGCGCAGCGTGACGCGCGCATGCGCAGTAGGGAACCGCAAGGCTCCACTTCCTGATTCCCATACCCAAGATGGCGGCGGCAGCACCCGAGAGGCGATCGAGAGATCGGCTTCGGGTGCCGACATCGCAGGCGCGCTGGACAGGTAAGTGTCATTATTTTAAAAGTCAGCAGCTGCAGTATTTGTAGCTGCTGGCTTTTAAAAAAAAAAACGGCGGACTCCCGCTTTAAGGAGATTTGTTGTTTACAAGTTAAAAACAGGTATGTTTGCTAGAAAATTACTTAAAACCCCCAAACATCATACATCTTTTTTTATAACACCCTAGAGAATAAAATGGTGGTTGTTGCCATAATTTCTGTCACACTGTATTTGCGCAGCAGTCTTACAAGCGCACTTTTTTTGGAAAAACATACCTTTTTTTAATTAAAAAATAAGACAAGAGTAAAAGGTAGCCATTTTTTTTTTTTTAGATTGTGAAAGATAATGTTACGCCGAGTAAATTAAAACCCAACATTTCACGCTTCAAAATTGCGCCCACTCATGGAAGGGCGAAAAACTTTTACCCTTAAAAATCTCCATAGGCGATGTTTAAAAAAAATTCTACAGGTTGCATGTTTTGAGTTATTGATCTCGCTCTACTGATCGCGGCGATACCTCACATGTGTGGTTTGAATACAGTTTTCATATGTGGGCACTACTTACATATGCCTTCGCTTCTGCACGTGAGCTCGTCGGGAAAAACATTTTTTTATTATTTATTTTACCTTTTATTTTTACATTGTTTCTAAAAAAAAAAAAAAATCTCACTTTAGGAATGTAATGTATACATCCCAAAAGTACAACAGTAACTCTTATATATGAGATGTGGGGTCAAAAAGACTGCAGATCTTATATTTATACAAAAATGCAATAAAAAAAAAAGTTCCTTTAAGAACTATGGGCAGAAGTGGCGTTTTGCTGTCGCTTCCGACCTGCAATGATATGGAGACGGGTGGGGGCATCTTCCCCTCACTCATCTCCATGTCAGGCTAGGGAAAACATCCGATCGCCTGCGCCGCTGCTGACAGCTCCGGTAAGTGGCGGAGGGCACCGGAGTGTAGCGCGGTGGGAGG
This sequence comes from Lithobates pipiens, assembly GCF_037356315.1. Lineage (NCBI taxonomy): Eukaryota > Metazoa > Chordata > Amphibia > Anura > Ranidae > Lithobates > Lithobates pipiens. Next base: position 23,698,900 of record NW_027507788.1, read on the forward strand.
GGGGCCCTCTCCCACCACCGATAAGATAAAATTGATCTCACGGCGAATCTGCCACAGAGACCACTTTTATCTAAAAGCGGACCGCCTGCTGAAGAAGATACCGGGGCAGCTAATTGCTGCCATAACAACGATATTCCTCTTCAAAGTACCAACATATAACGACCGAGGGCAGTCCGGAAATTGTTAAAGTTTCTGAAGAAATTAAAAGTTAAACTAACACCCAACACCGTCCCTTTCCCTCTGGTCTGTTCTGTACTTGCCTCCATGGGCGATGAGCAGTCCGTGCCCGTGCAGCTGTTATGGCGATCCGTGCATTTAAAATCTTCGCTGCTCTTCTCCTTTTTTCTGTAGGGTTTCTGGGACTCAACAGGGTGATTGTATGGTCAATGCTTGACCAAGCTGACCAATCAGAATCATCCTGATCCATCCTGGAAACCCTAAGAAAAGAAGGGGAAGAAGAGTGGCAATTTTAAATCCCTAGTGCGCTACACCGCCTGCGTGGGCACTGATAGCTCATCAAACATCAAAGTAAGTACAGAATGAGACAGGGGGGTGGGGATGGTGTAGGGCAGTGATGGCGAACCTTGGCACTCCAGATGTTTTGGAACTACATTTCCCATGATGCTCAGCTACACTGCAGAGTGCATGAGCATCATGGGAAATGTAGTTCCAAAACATCTGGGGTGCCAAGGTTCGCCATCACTGGTGTAGGGTGTTAGTTCTCCTTTTCTTTTTTCTTTTTTTTTGTGAACTTACACTTTGGGCAGCCCATAGACTGTGTGATTTTCTTTTCTTCCAACCGCTGGTTGAAGGAAAGAAAATTGCTCGATTCCCCCATGAACACAGTGTTCCCATCTGTCAGAATACTATGATTACTGCTGCTGGGTATAGCCGCTGGCAGTGATTGTAAGAAAAAAAAAAAACCCACAGGCTGGTTGTACTGAAGTCAATCAATAGATTGACTTCAGTACAACCAGCCTGTCCATCGGTGGATCAGAATTTGGATGGTTCCTGCAGAACCAGCTGAATTACGATCCGCCTATGGATGACTTTAAAGGAGTTGTAAAGGTTCGTGTTGTTTCACCTTAAAGCGGAGTTCCACCCTAAAGTGGAACTTCCACTCATCGGATTCCGCCCCCCACTCCGATGCCACAATTGGAACCTTTCAGGGGGGAGGGGGGTGCAGATACCTGTATAATCCAGGTATCTGCACCCACTTCCGGGAATAGCTAGCTGCAGATGCGCGCATTCCCAGAACACAACCGGGACCAGGGAAGCCACGCAGCGCGCTCGCGCATACACAGTAGGCAACCGGGCAGTGAAGCCGCAATGCTTCACTTCCTGATTCCCTGACCGAGGATGGTGGCGGGGGCAGCCGAGAGTCAACTGCTGACGACATCGCAGGCACCCTGGACAGGTGAGTGTCCATTTATTAAAAGTCAGCAGCTGGAGTATTTGTAGCTGCTGACTTTTAATAATTTTTTTTTAAGGTGGCCCCTCCTCTTTAATGCATCCTATGCATTAAGATGTAGAAACCCCTGTCAGTGGCTGGCCCCCCAGCCCCCCCCCCCCATTTTACTTACCTGAACCCTCGAACTTGGGGACACGCTCTCTCTCTCTGCCTGGGGTTCTCAGCTCTTGATTGGCTAGATTGAGCCATTGGCTCCTGCTGCTGTCAATCAAATCCAATGAGGCGGGCAGGGCCTAGTCCTACATTCGACCACTATGGACGAGGAATGCTGGACTCGGGAGTGTGCCCACAAGGGGGGGCGCTGATGTGGGGAGGAGCCGAGAGACCCCAGAAGAGGATGTTCGGGGCCACTCTGTGCAAAACGAGCTGCACAGTGGAGGTAAGTATAACATGTTTGTTATTTAAAAAAATAAAAAATAAAAGTGTCACTTTAAGCATACCTCAGCAACCAATCAGAGTAGACTGACCAATGAAGGGCGATTTCTGATTGGCTGACTGCAATATATTGCGACCTATACCATTTTTGATGGATACCGTTGTTATTCTTCCCATGTATTATTACCAGTCTTCCAATGCTCATTGTGCTTTGTGTTGTTTGTTCTTGGTATGTTTTCCGTACTTTGTATACTTTTTTTATGCACCGAAAAATGTATTAAAAAAAAAAAATATATATATATATATATATATATATATATATTTTTTTTTTAACCATTTTTTTATTCAATAGCTTTTTTTTTTTTTTTCCAATATATTTTTTTTATCAAAAACTAAAAATGACAATAAATAACTGTTCCATTTAGAAAACAATCTTCCAATCTGAGCACTATAAATACCCAGCAATCAGCGAGAGGGTGAGGAGGGGGTGGAGTAGCCCAGATAAATAGCAGATCCATTTCACCGTCTTCAGCTGCAAGCTTCCCCTTTAAAAGCTCCACCCACACATGCTGTTCCCACGGTGACTGCAGGATGCAGCGATTGGCTGGGCTGAGCTCCCGCAGTTGTACTATCTCAGTAATTGTTTATTTGTGCTGTAGCTAGCAGTGAGTCAGAAATATGAGGCACGCTCAGTCAGGGCCACTCAGACAAAAGCACACGGTACAGGGAGAGGGAAGGAAGAAATAAGAGAGACTCCGGACAATAAAAAAAAAAAAAAAAACAAGCGACCAGCAACACATGCTTGTGTCGTTTGGGTGTACAGCGTTTACGTAAACGCCGTTCAAAAACAACTAGGATGACGGCGTTGTGTATTGTTTTATAAAAAGGAGGCGGTGAAAATCACTGCAGGCAGCCAGTGAAAGGAAACGTGTCCTCACTGACCTCCTGAAAATGACAATTACCCGGCCTCACTACGTCCCGAGTCACTGGCCTGCAACAAGCATGCAGTCAGTGAAGTCAGAATCTGATCTGTATACTTTTTATAGGTCTTGACTTAGAAAGTATTTAACCACCTCAATTCACGGGGAACTTACACCCCCTTCCTGCCCAGGCCAATTTTCAGCTTTCAGAGCGGTCTCTGTTTAAATAACAATTTGCGCGGTCATGCGACGCTGTACTCAAACAGAATTTTTATCATTTTTTCCCCACAAATAGAGCTTTCTTTTGGTAGTATTTGATCACCTCTGGGATTTTTATTTTTTGCTAAATAAAAAAAAAAGACCTAAAATTTTGGAAAAAAAAAGTTTTTTTTGGTTTCTGTTATAAAATTTAGTAAATAAGTAAGGCCCCCTTTCACACTGGGGGTGCTTTGCAGGCGCTTCAGCGCTAAAAATAGCGCCTGCAATGTGTCTCGAAACAGCTGCTGCTGTCTCTCCAGTGTGAAAGTCCCGAGGGCTTTCACGCTGGAGCGGTGCGCTTGCAGGATGGTCAAAAAAGTCCTGCAAGCCGCATCTTTGGAGCCGCATCTGTAAGAGCGGTGTATTTACCGGTCCTAAAGCGCCCCTTCCCATAGAAAACAATGGGGCAGCGCGGCAAAACCGCCTGCAAAGCGCCGCTGCAGCAGCGCTTTGCGGGCAGTTTTAACTCTTTTTCGGCCGCTAGAGGGGGTTAAAACTGCCCCGCTAGTGGCCGCATAGCCCTGCTAAAACGACTGTAAAGCACCGCTAAATATAGCGCCGCTTTACCGCCAGCGCCCACAACGCCCCAGTGTGAAAGTAGCTTAAGTTTTCTCCTTCACCGATAGGCACTGATAAGGTGGCACTGATGGGCACTGACAGGCAGCACTGATGGGTGGCACTGATATGCAGCACTGATGGGCATTGATAAGGTGGCACTGATGGGCACTGACAGGCAGCACTGATGGGTGGCACTGATATGCAGCACTGATGGGCATTGATAGGTGGCACTGATGGGTGGCACTGGTGGCCACTGATAGGCGACACTAATAGGTACCTATGGGTGGCACTGATAGGCGGCACTTCTGGGCACTGATACATGGCACTGATAGATGGCATTGTTAGGCATCCCTGATGGCACTGGCACAAATTGGGGATGGGCACTGATTGGCAGCTGCCTGGGCACTGATTGCCATTTTTCTGGTGGTTTAGGGTGGCATACCTGGTGGTCCAGTGTGGTGGCCATCCCTGGCGTTCCTGGTGGCATCCTGGTGGTCCTGGGTGGGCAGCGCTGATAAACAATCAGCACAGGCCCCCCCTGTCAGGAGAGCAGCCAATCGGCTCTCCTCTACTCACGTCTGTCAGGCGTGAGTGAGGAAAAGCCAATCAATGGCTCTTCCTGTTTACATCATGATCAGCCGTGATTGGACATGGCTGATCATGTGGTAAAGAGCCTCCGTCAGAGATTCTTTACCGAGATCGGTGTAGCAGTGTGTCAGACTGACACACCGTCCCACCAATCGCCACAATGCGCGCCCCCATGGGCGAGTGAGAGTGGTCATTCTGGGTGGACAACATATGATGGCTTCCCAGAACGAGAGTCGCACTCCCCAGCTGCTGGCCGGCGGGCGGGAAGCGGGTTAAAGTGTTACTACACCCACAACAGTAAAACCAGTGTGTATATGCAGTAAAGCATCCTTGTATACTCACTGTGGAACCTAAGGGGTTAATCCTCTGCAGTGTTAAACAAAGGCTGTTTGATCCGGTCTTCTCTGATCCTCCCCTTCTTCTACAGTCCCCAACCCATCTCCTAGAACAGCGCCTCGGGGGGCACTCTGTACATGCTCAGTTTGGTGTGTATTGCTAAAGAATTTTTTCTTTCTTGGGCGGGTGCATGTGATCAGCACAGGGCCAATTAGCACTGTCCAGACAGAGGGTCAGGAGTCAAGCCTCATAGGACAGTCAGAGTAGAATGAAAACTTCTTTTACAAGCTTTAACCAGACCCTGATAAAGTCACAAGACTGCAATATACTGCTGATGAGAAAAGGGTATTTAGCAGTTTATATTTACTGAAATAATTGCATTTCTGTGTACTCTGGGAAACCAGATATAGTGAATGCAGGTTCTGGGTTTGGTAAGGCAGGCCATACATGGCTGAATTTCGAGCAAACTTTCTTTTTATAATCAGAAATTTTGTGTGTGTTGTGATCGGAGTGTGTTGTGATAAGGCAGGGCAAAAGGGGCAGCTGCCCTGGGCCCTGTCATTGTTGTGGGGCCAAAAACAGCTGCCTACTTGCCAACTATCCAGGTTTAAATTCCCTTGTCCCTTGAAGTTTCATTCCTGTGCTGTGTCCCGATATCTCAGTGTGAAGTGCTGGTACTAATGCTGCCCAGCTCTGCCCTATTGTTGTGTACAGATGACTCACCTGCAGACCCTGTGTTTACATGTTAATAACCGGCATTCATATGTAAATAGCAGCGACAATACTAAGTCAATAGCTGCGGCTGGCGGCATTCCTATGTATATCATGCTCCCCTGCTGTGAGGAGGTGATGTGCTGTAACCTCTAGCAGCTAATCATTGAGCTGTAATGTGTGCTGTAACCTCTAGCAGCTAATCAGTGAGCCGTATTGTGTGCTGTAACCTCTAGCAACTAGTCAGTAAGCATTAATGATATGCTGTAACTGCTGGCAACCAATCGCAATTGCTGCCTGATCTGAAACAGAAAACAGATTTTAAGTCTAGCTGCTATTTATTGTATGTCTCAGAGTAGGTGGAGAGGGAAATTGCATGGGGGAGGGGCCCCAAGAAAATTTTTGCCCAGGGTCCAATCAATATTAAAGACGGCCCTGTATTCGACCCATGTATGGCCAGCTTAACACTTCAATTCTTTGGATTAGCATAACAGCCAAGCGATCAGCATTTTCAAAAAGTTTAGCAATGGCATTTCATAATGAAGTTTGCCAAGTGTATGCAAACCCAAAAGTTATTATCAGTCTATTTGGCATCATACCTTACTATATATGCATACCTCCCAACTTTTTGAGATGGGAATGAGGGACACCTATCAGCTCAAATCGTACTGCATAGAATCGCATGTGATTTGAACAGGAATGCGGTGCGTTTCCTGTCCGAATCACATGCGGTTCCCTCCCCCGCACCAGTGTGAACTTAGGCTTAAAGTGCTTTTACTACTGGTTCACAATATGTAAATAATGTAGTGATCTCATAAAGGTTACCTTTTAACCACTTCCCATCCAGGCCAATTCTGGCACTTCGCTCCTACATGTAAAAATCATCATTTTTTTTTTCTAGAAAATTTCGCAGAAACCCTAGGGAAAAAATGGCGGCCGTTGCAACTTTTTATGTCACACGGTATTTGCGCAGTGATTTTTCAAACGCGTTTTTTTTTTTAAACAGATTCATGAATTTAAAAAAAAAAAATAAAAATACTAAAAAGTTAGCCCAATTTTTTTGTATAATGTAAAAGATGATGTTACGCCGAGTAAATAGATACCTAACATGTCAGGCTTTAAAATTGCGCACACTCGCAATTTGAAACACTTACGGTGCACAGAATCGCCGGCTGAAAATGATGATGTCTGGATGATGCCTGTAGCTGCAGGCATTATTCAGATATCTCCACTCTAAGCCCTTGTACACACGGTCGGACATTCCGATAACCAAATCCGTCGGATTTTGTCCGAAACTGTTGCATACACACGGTCGGATAAAGTTGTCGGAAAATCCGATCGTTCAGAACGCAATGACGTTATTTCATTACGATGGGACTACATTCAGGCTAGTAGCCAATAGCTTTGATGTAGGAACTTGATCTGAGCATGCGTGGCACTTTGTCCGATCGGAATTCTCTACACATGATCGGAGTATGTCCGATCGGAGCAATTTGTCGGAAAATTTTACCAACAAGTTGGAAAACTTGGTCCGTCGGATACTCCGATGGAAACAGTCCGACGGAGACCACACACAGTCGGAAAATATCCTACAAAACGGTCTGATCGGACACATTCCGTCGGAATCTCCGACCGTGTGTACAAGGGCAAAGTCCAGCACGCCATATGACGTACCTTAGGTGGGAAGTGGTTAAAAATAAAAAAAAGATGCAATGGGATCGATCTACTAAAGCTGGAGAGTGCAAAATCTGGTGCAGCTCTGCATAGAAGCCAATCAGCTTCCAGGGTTTGTTGTCAAAGCCTAACTGAACAAGCTGAAGTTAGAAGCTGATTGGCTACCATGTACATCCGCACCAGACTCTGAGTGCTCCAGTTTTAGTAAATCAAACCCAATATATGAAAAAGCAAATAAAATACAGTGAGGGGAAAAAAGTATTTGATCCCCCCTGCTGATTTTGTACGTTTGTCCACTGACAAAGAAATGATCAGTCTGTAATTTTAATGGTAGGTTTAAAGTGGTTGTAAACCCTTACAAACCACTTTGACCTACAGGTAAGACTAGATTAAGGCTTACCTGTAGGTCCAAGCAATATCTCCTAAACCTATATGGTTTAGGAGATATTTGCCCGAAAACGGGCACTGCTGTCTACGGCGCATGCGCCGTAGACAGCGGCGCGCAGGCGCACTGAGCGTGGCATTTCCAAGAATGGAGCTGCCGCGCGTGTCGACTCCCGTGCGCATGCGCGGGAGTGACGGCTTCGCCGAATGACAGCAGCGGAGTTGCGAGACGCCACCAGCAAGATGGATGCGGCGGACTACAGGGGACAGCGGCGACTTCGCTGGCTCCTGTGTCAGGTAAGTGACACATAATGGACTACTATGCGATGCATAGTAGTCCATTATGCTTTGCCTTTGCAGGGAATGAAAGAGGACGTAAACCCATCAGGGTTTACTTCCTCTTTAATTCAACAGTGAGAGGGAGAAAATAACAACCAAAATATCCAGAAAAATGCAATTCAAAAAAGTTATAAATTGATTTGCATTTTAATGAGTGAAATAAGTATTTGATCGCCTCTCAATCAGCAGGATTTCTGTCTCCCAGGTGTCTTCTATACAGGTAACAAGCTGAGATAAGGAGCACTCTCTTAAAGGGGAGTGCTCCTAATCTCAGCTTGTTACCTGTATGGAAGACACCTGTCCACAGAAACAATCAATCAGATTCCAATCTCTCCACCAGACCAAAGAGATGTCCAAGGATGTCAGGGATTAAATTGTAGACCTACACAAGGCTGGAATGGGCTACAAGACCATCGCCAAGCAGCTTGGTGAGATGCTGATAATAGTTGGATGCGAATTATTCGCAAATGGAAGAAACACAAAATAACTATCACTCTTCCTCGGTCTGGGGCTCCAGGCAAGATGGAGTTTCAACAATCATGAGAATGGTGAGGAATCAACCCAGGACACGGGAGAATCCGGTCAATGATCTCAAGGCAGCTGAGACCATAGTCACCAAGAAAACAGTTGGTAACACACTACGGCGTGGAGGACTGAAATCCTGCAGCGCCTGCAAGGTCCCCCCGCTGAAGAAATCACATGTACAGCCCGTCTGAAGTTTGATAAACATCTGAATGATTCAGAGGAGAACTGGGTGAAAGTGTTGTGGTCAGATGAGACCAAAATCAAGCTCTTTGGCACCAACTCAACTTGCCGTGTTTGGAGGAGGAAGAAAGCTGCCTATGACCACCGTCCCCACCCTCATAGATGGAGGTGACAACATTATGCTTTGGGCGTGTTTTATGCTAAGGAGACAGGACAACTTCACCGCATCAAAGGGACGATGGACGGGGGGGCCATGCACTGCCAAATCTTGGGTGAGGACCTCCTTCCCTCAGCCAGGGCACTGAAAATGGGTTGTGGATGGGTATTCCAGCACGACAATGGCCCAAAACACATGGCCAAGGCAACAGAGGAGTGGCCCAAGAAGAAGCCACGAAGGTCCTGGAGTGGCCTAGCCAGTTTCCAGACCTTAAAGCGGGAGTCCGCCGGGAGTCAGCGTTTTTTCTTTTTTTTTTTTTTTTAAAAGCCAGCAGCTACAAATACTGCAGCTGCTGACTTTCAAAATAGTGACACTTACCCGCCCAGCGCGCCCGCGATGTCGGCACCCGAAGCCGATCTCTGGATCGTCTCTCGGGTGCTGCTGCCGCCATCTTGGGTATGGGAATCAGGAAGTGGAGCCTTTCGGCTTCATTTCCCGGTTCCCTACTGCGCATGCGCGAATCGCGCTGCGCAACAAGGACGGTCCCCGCTGCCTCTGGGATCTGTGCGTTTCCCAGCAGGCAGCGGGGCACTTGCGGAAAGGGGCGTAATCTACGCCCCTTTCCGCAGAGAGCTATCCCGGAAGTGGGTGCAGAATACCTGTACTGTACAGGTATCTGCACCCCCCCTCCCCCCTGAAAGGTGCCAATTGTGGCGCCGGAGGGGGGGAGGGTTCCGATGAGCGGAAGGTCCACTTTAGGGTGGAGCTCCGCTTTAACGACATGGAAAGGATCTGCTAAGAGGAGTGGGACAAAATCCCTCCTGAGATGTGTGCAAACCTGGTGGCCAACTACAAGAAACGTCTGACCTCTGTGATTGCCAACAAGGGTTTTGCCCCCAAGTACTAAGTCATGTTTTGCGAAGGGGTCAAATACTTATTTCACTCATTAAAATGCAAATAAATTTATAAGTTTTCTGGATATTTTGGTTGTTATTCTGTCTCTCGCTGTTAAAATAAACCTACCATCAAAATTATAAACTGGTCATTTCTTTGTGGGTAAATGTATAAAATCAGCAGGGGATCAAATACTTTTTTTCGTCACTGTATATCTTAAAAAAAAAAAAAAATAAATAAAAAAAAAAAAATTTGGTTTTAATGATTTAAAGCGGGAGTCCGCCGGGACTCTGCGTTTTTTTTTTTTAAAAGCCAGCAGCTACAAATACTGCAGCTGCTGACTTTTAAAATAGTGACACTTACCTGTCCAGCGCGCCCGCGATGTCGGCACCCGAAGCCGATCTCTAGATCGACACTCGAGTGCTGCCGCCGCCATCTTGGGTATGGGAATCAGGAAAAATGGAGCCTTTAGGCTTCATTTCCCGGTTCCCTACTGCGCATGCGCGAGCCGCGCTGCGCAATGAGGACGGTCCCCGCTGCCTCTGGGATCTGTGTGTTTCCCAGCAGGCAGCGGGGCACTTGCGGGAAGGGGCGGGCACTTGCGGAAAGGGGCGTAAGTTACGCCCCTTTCCGCAGAGAGCTATCCCGGAAGTGGGTGCAGTTACCTGGATTATCCAGGTAACTGCACCCCCCTCCCCCCTGAAAGGTGCCGATTGGAGGGTTCCGATGAGCGTGGACCTCCGCTTGAAACCAGGGATCCTCAAACTACGGCCCTCCAGCTGTTGCAAAACTACACATCCCATGAGGCATTGTGAAACTCTGACATCCACAGACATGACTAGGCATGATGGGAATTGTAGTTCGTGAACAACTAGAGGGCCATAGTTTGAAGACCCCTGATTTCAACCAACGACCAATCGCCGAGGACTATCTCGGACTTTCAGTGCTACCATTCTGTTTATTGCCTCCGATGACGTGCGTCTCGGCATGCACGTTCCGATACCCGTCCAATGTCCCAGATCTCTAATAAAGCCGCCTGTATATAGAAGAAAACTGGTGACTTTGTGAGACGGGGAATTCCTCCGAGTCTGTATAGGAGTAGAGCCAGACAGAGGTGACCGTGCTAAACTCGGGAAGAGAGAACGATTGAACGACAAGTAAGGAGAGGCGCAGAGAGACCAGGCATGGGATTATAAAAAGTAGGAGAGGTGAGAGAAAGCGAGAGGGAGGAGAGAAGCACACATTGGGAGAGAGAAGAGAGAACCGAGAGATGAAAGGAGAGCAGAGAAGGAGCAGAGGAATGAAGGAGAGTTGAAGAGAAACTTAAAGAGACCCTGTCACCAACTTTACAAATGACATGAAAAAGCACATTAGTATCAAGTACACCGCGGTCTCCCCGTCCTCCTCGCACATCGCAGTCCTCTCCCACTTCTGCGATCGTCTGATCACGGCCCGTGACTCCTCTGCCAATCCCATAATTCCCTACATAACCTTTATAGGTTAGCTGTAGCTGCCAGGGGAACCTGGAGAGGTGACAGATAACCTAGCAGGGCCCATTAAAAAGTAAAGAAGTTCAGTGATCAGCAGTAACAAAAAGTTCAACAGTATGTAATGCAGAGCGTAGAGGTCAGTATTATGTAACGCAGAGTGTAGAGGTTAGTAGTATGTAACGCAGAGTGTAGAGGTCAGTAGTATGTAATGCAGAACGTAGAGGTCAGCACTATGTAACATAGAGCGTAGAGGTCAGTAGTATGTAATGCAGAACGTAGAGGTCAGGATTATGTAACGCAGAGCGTAGAGGTCAGTAGTATGTAACGCAGAGTGTAGAGGTCTGTAGTATGTAATGTAGAGCGTAGAGGTCTGTAGTATGTAATGTAGAGCGTAGAGGTCAGCACTATGTAACGTAGAGCGTAGAGGTCAGTAGTATGTAATGCAGAGCGTAGAGGTCAGTAGTATGTAATGCAGAGCGTAGAGGTCTGGATTATGTAACGCAGAGCGTAGAGGTCAGTAGTATGTAACGCAGAGCGTAGAGGTCAGTAGTATGTAATGCAAAACATAGAGGTCTGTAGTATGTAACGCATAGCGTAGAGGTCAGGATTATGTAATGCAGAGCGTAGAGGTCAGGATTATGTAATGCAGAGCGTAGAGGTCAGTAGTATGTAATGCAGAGCGTAGAGGTCATTAGTATGTAATGCAGAGCGTAGAGGTCAGTAGTATGTAATGCAGAGCGTAGAGATCAGGATTATGTAATGCAGAGCGTAGAGGTCAGTAGTATATAACGCAGAGTGTAGAGGTCAGGATTATGTAATGCAGAGCGTAGAGGGCAGTAGTACGTAATGCAGAGCGTAGAGGTCAGTAGTATGTAATGCAGAGCGTAAAGGTCAGGATTATGTAATGCCGAGGGTAGAGGCGAGTAGTATGTAATGCAGAGCATAGAGGTCAGGATTATTTAATGCAGAGCGTAGAGGTCAGAATAATGTAATGCAGAGCATAGAGGTCAGGATTATGTAATGCAGAGCGTAGAGGTCAGTAGTATGTAATTCAGAGCGTGGAGGTCAGTAGTATGTAATGCAGAGCGTGGAGGTCAGTAGTATGTAATGCAGAGCGTAGTGGTCAGTAGTATGTAATGCAGAGCATAGTGGTCAGGATAATCTAATGCACTGTGCAGGTGTCAGAAAGAAGGCAGAGTTTACAGGTCAGTAGTATGTAACACACAGTGCAGAGCTCAGGAGTAAGTAGCATACAGTGCAGGGATCAGGAGCAAGTAAAGTAGAGTGTAGGGATTAATATTATGTAAAGCAGAGTGCTGGAGAGTAAGTAAAGCAGAGTGTATGGGGTGAAGAGTGACTCAAAGTGCAAAGGTCAGTAGTATGTAATGGACAGTATAGGTGTCAGTAGAATGTAGCCCAAAGTACAGAGGTCAGTAGTATATAATGCAGAATGTAGAAGTCAGTATTATGTAATGTAGCGGCTAGAGGTCAGGATCGTGTAATGCAGAGTGTAGAGGTCAGTAGTATTTAACGGCAGAGTGCCGAGGTTAAGATTATGTAACTTGCATTTAGAGGTCAGTAGTATATAACACTCAGTGCAGGGGTCAGGAGTAAGTAGCACACAGTGCAGGGATCAGGAGTAAGCAATGTAGAGATCACTATTATGCAATGCAGGATTCAGGAGTAGGTAAAACAGAGTGTAGAGGTCAGGAGTGATGTAGAGTGACAGCGCAGAGGTCAGTAGTATATAATGCAGAGTGCATGGGTCAGGAGCAAGTAGAGCAGATTGTAGAAGTTAGTAATGTGTAATGTGCAGTACATGGCACAGTAGAATGTAGCCTACAAGTGCAGAGGTCAGTAGTATGTAATGCAGATTGCGAGGGTCAATAGCAGGTATCACAGAGCATACAGGTTAGTAGTATGTAATGCAGAGTGTAGAGAGAGTAACACACAGTGCAAAGGTCAGGTGTAATGCAGAGTACAGGGGTCAGGAGTATGTAGCACGGTGCAGAGGTTAGTAGTATGTAACACAATATGCAGAAGTCAGATGTAGCCAACACACATCTCCCCCCACAAGCAAAAATCCCCCCCTGCTGGTACAAAAAAGGACCACTTCTGCCTGTGGGGCAGTACAGGAGGCACACGATCTGCACATCACATGCCCACAGGCGACAGGTTATTTACATTTTACTTTTTGCAACCGAGTTACTTTAAGTTAAAAAAAAAAAAAAAAGTTTGATAGGAATACTAGCCAAGATATTAATGATCACTCGCCTGCTCATATTCTAATATCGAATTTAAATAACAAAATAACTATTACCTTGATGTACTGATATTTGGGATTATAAAATGAGCTTTGAGCGGTGTTCTCACCCCTGCTCAACCCCGTCTTGGTATGATGACCCCAGCTAAAGTATGAAAGGACTTTATTGTTTCAGAGACAAACACGGTTTATGGGAACCCTGGTATGGCACGCTGCAAAGGTCAGTCCTATAAAGAGATACCCTTCCACTTGTTGAAGATTAACTGTTGCACGATTTCAGCCTAACAATCCAAGATCCGAATGCTTCCCATTGCCTGGATAGGAAGGCTGCTGCAGTGGATCTCATAGAGATCATACAGAGCACCAAGTACCCGCACTAAAGACGGCATTTGCCCAAAGCTGTCTTCATCAATGGAACCGTACTTTGAAAAAGAGCTTTCAACAGCTTCCAAAAATCAGGCCAGCCGGTTAGGGCGAGACAGTGCTTTAAAAAAAAAAATACCCAATTTGTTCAGCAGAGGGGAGGAGGGGGGGGGATGGGAGGCAACATGCTCTGGAGGGCGAAGATCTGCTTTAACATCCCAGGACATACTTCAAGAAACCCGACAATACCTTCTTCTCCGGTAGGTTTAACCCACCACTAATCTCTATGATTAAGTCCAATAGTGGGTGAAACGTGTCAAAAGAGGTGGTCAACACTTATATGGTTATCTACCATGTATTCAACCGCAGTTATATTTTTCACAGACACCTTGAAGTCTATATTATGCCGCGTACACACGGGCGGACTGTATGGCGTACTTAGTCCGTCGAAACACATTTCAGCGGACAGTCCGCTCGTGTGTGGGCTTCAGCAGACTTTTTCAGCGTGCAGTCCGGCGTACTAAGAATTTCGGATTTTTCGAAATTCTATCCGTCGTACTTTGGTTTCAGCGGACAATCCGCTCGTCAGTATGCTAGTTCGACGGACTAAGAATGGCGCATGCCCAGAAAGGATTTACACGGCGGAAGGGTGCTTTGCTGTGTATTGGACTTCCTATTTCTAGTCCCGTCGTACGTGCTGTACACGTCATCGCGCAAGCTTTCGACGGACTGTTTGGGTATCCGTGTGTGGTCAAGTCCGTTCAGTGGAAAGTACGACGGACTGTCCGTCTGATTGTATGACGAACTAAGTACGCCATACAGTCCGCTTGTGTGTACGCGGCATTAGACATCACCAGCCAAGACGACATGAACATCCTTGTTCCGGTGAGGAGCTGTGGTTGTGCTCTGTCCTGGGGGTCCTTCCCGCCTCAGGTCCCGGTGGGGACATTTGTGATACTCCTTGGCCTCTCACTATCCTGCCGTGACATGTTAAGTCCTCAAGTGAGTAGGGGGGTGAACATTTCCCCTCCCATGGTCCCCCCCCCCTGTCTTTTGCTCCTTTCCCCCTTGACCTTTTGTGTTATTGGGGTTAGTATACGTTCAATGTTTCATATAATTTTTTCTACAGAACGGTCATACGCATCATCTCCTGATGAGGTGGTATTTATCCCATGAAACGCGTAGAGCTTACAAAGATGCATACCCCAATGACTATATCTGTGAGGACATTTATCCCTTGTTAATATGTTTTATTGGGGGTGAACATTTCAGCTCCTATGGTCCCCCCGTCTTTTGCTCCTTTCCCCCTTGACCTTTTGTGTTATTGGGGTTAGTATACGTTCAATGTTTTCATATCGTTTTTTCTACAGAACGGTCATACGCATCATCTCCTGAAACGCGTAGAGCTTACAAAGACGCATACCCCAATGACTATATCTGTGAGGACATTTATCGATTGTTAATATGTTTTATTTGAATTTGTACATGGAGCAATATCGGTAACGGTATCACATATCTTTCCATGGTTCGTGTATATCCTTTGCTATATCTGAGTGTATGTAATTACAACCTTCAATGCAATACCTATTTTGGCTACACTATGTCATGTCTATGGTTGTTAAATAAATTATTTTTCTACATCCGGTTCTTTGTTGTGCCTCCTCTAAAAAGTTCCAAACCCTTTTCCCCACTTTGTACTCCAAGAAACCCTTCAATACCTTCTTCTCCGATACGTTTAACCCACCACTAATCTCTAGGATTAAGTCCAGTAGTGGGTGAAACGTGTCAAAAGAGGTGGTCCCAAGAAGCGGTTCCGACCCCAAATAAATCTTTACAAGGATTGGATGTTACGTTGTGTTGCCGCTCGTTTTTCTCTGGATGTGTTGAGAGCTCCGGGTGAAGAGGAGCCCGAGCTTGGTGTCTGGAACCAGTCAGCGAAATGCATGAGCCACAGTATAGAAGGCAACTAGAAACTGTTACTAATAAAAATTGACAGGGGTTTTAATCCTCTTTCCAAAATTAGAGGGAAAAAAAAGGGTTCTACATACAGTACATCTTCAACCCCCCCCCCCCCCCCCCCCCCCAACCACCACCACCTTACAAAGCCCCAACCCAGCACCACCTTACAAAGCACCAACCCAGCACCACATATCTACCTTCCTCTCTACTCTGTCAATCACCTTCCACCATCACCCCCCTTCTTTATAGGATGTAGCGCCCCCCACTTCCTGCAGTCAGCTCATCAGACAGGCCCCTCCAGCATCTTGTTTTTCTTGATTACTTTGATGCTGTCATCATGACTGTGCAATGAGGTCACCCACTCTGAATGCTCATGACACACCGCTGATGAGCCAAACCACTCCACATTGTGTAGCCAATCAATGTTGTGTTAATATGTTAACTCTTTAGGGCAGACACTGAAAGTTAAAGGTCTATTAGAGGTTCGGGAGAAATGGAGAATCCATAAGGGTACTAACTAGTGGCTGGAGATCATAGTACAGAATGACAGTGTTATACAAATGATAACTCCTCTAGTTGGATGTCTATATCTTTTGTATTCCCCAAGGAAGTCCCAAGCACCGCTCGGGGATTTATTGGAGGGCCACAAAAGATATATACCGTATTTATCGATCCGGCATCCTCGGAGGGGACAGGGAGAGGGGCGGGACGAGTGCCCTCAGATCACATACAGGAGAATCTCCCGTTTACACGGCGGCCTCTGTAAGAGGACTTTCACACCAAGCAGCCCTGGGCATCGGCGTTAAAGTGGCGCTATTTTTAGCGCCGCTTTACCTTTGTTTTAGCTGCGCTATTCGGCTGCTAGCGAGGCGGTTTTAACCCTCCACTAGCGGCCAAAAAGGGGTTAAATCCACCCGCAAAACGTTTTGGTGGCGGTAGCGCAGTGCTGACCCACTGATTTCAATGGGGAGAAGTGGCGGAGGAGCAGTGAGTTCACCGCTCCTAAGAAGCTGCTGGCAGGACTTTTTCTGACACTCTGCCAGCACACCGCTTCAGTGTGAAAGCCCTCGGGCTTTCACACTGGAGTGAATGGTTTTTTTCAGGTGCTATACAGGCGCAATTTTTACCGCTGTAGCGTCTGAAAAACACTCCAGTGTGAAAGGGATTAAATAGGTCCCGTCTCCTAGGCTGACATTGGACGACTGTTCTGTCTATCATAGGAGGTGGGATTTTGTATTGAAGAGGCCGGCGAGTAAACAGGAGATTCTTCTGTATGTAATCTGTTGGCGCTCATCCCGGCCCCCTTCCTGTCCCCTCTGAGGGTGCAAGTGGGCATTGATCAGGCTGCACTGATGGCAATGGTGAGGCTGCATTCAGAGGCTGCATTCATGTCAATAGTAAGGTTGCATTCATGGCAATCATGACGCTGCATTCAAGGCACTGGCAACGCTGCATTTATGTCAATGGTGAGGCTGCATTAATGGCACTGGTGAGGCTGCATTCATGCCACTGGTGAGGCTGCATTCATGCCACTGGTGAGGCTGCATTCATGCCACTGGTGAGGCTGCATTCATGCCACTGGTGGGGCTGCATTCATGCCACTGGTGAGGCTGCATTCATGCCACTGGTGAGGCTGCATTCATGCCACTGGTGGGGCTGCATTCATGCCACTGGTGAGGCTGCATTCATGCCACTGGTGAGGCTGCATTCATGTCAATAGTAAGGTTGCATTCATGGCAATCATGACGCTGCATTCAAGGCACTGGCGACGCTGCATTTATGTCAATGGTGAGGCTGCATTAATGGCACTGGTGAGGCTGCATTAATGGCACTGGTGAGGCTGCATTCATGCCACTGGTGAGGCTGCATTCATGCCACTGGTGAGGCTGCATTCATGCCACTGGTGAGGCTGCATTCATGCCACTGGTGAGGCTGCATTCATGCCACTGGTGAGGCTGCATTCATGGCACGGGTGAGGCTGCATTCATGGCACGGGTGAGGCTGCATTCATGGCACTGGTGAGGCTGCATTCATGGCACTGGTGAGGCTGCATTCATGGCACTGGTGAGGCTGCAGATGGGCAATGATTAAGCTGCATTGATGGGCACTGACCCTTATTTTGCTTCACAGTTCTAAATTTAATTTTTTACCCTCTTAAAGTGAAGGTACATGTTATACGCCGATAAATAGAGTAGATGCAAATAACACACCCAAGAGCATCTCTTCACCACAGGGCAGTGTATTAGTTCATTTGCATTTCATTTTAATGGTTCAAAGAATGTCAGGCAAAATCACGCATGTTCATGTCATCAAATCTGACCCTGTTTGAAAAAAGTTTGGACACCCCTGTTGTAGGCAAAGATCAACTCAAAAACTTCTGAACAATATGGAGTGAGCTTAGGACATGTAGAGAACATATGCAAAAAAGATGCCGTTGTATGCGACAACGGGAAGAAGAAGAGTCCAATCCCGGATACAGCCCAGAGAGCCTCAAGGGGTTGCAATAGACCCGGTGCAGAAATTTGACCTGTATAAGTTTGTCTCTAGAGGAGACAACCAGCTTGGGACCTCTTTCCAGACAGTCCCCCCAATCATCCTTATCTAGAGAGGGAGTATCTTTCCAAATCTCACACAAATGCTCTATCTTAGGGGGCTTGACACATAGCCGTGTACTATACAGGGAGGATAAAAGGTTTCTGGAGGTCTCCCTGGGCCATTAGATACATTTTAGAGCACAACGGTGGCCTTCAAACAACTGTGAGCAAATGGGTCATTTATTATAGAAGATACATACTATGTATCTTTTGCAATATATGCTTCTTACCTTCTTCAAAATTGTCTTTAAAGGCCCCTTCAACACAGGGCGGGCTCCGCTAAAAGTTTGCTTGCTTAATGGGGGATCCGTCCGCTAATCCCCACTAAGCAGATGGCTGGTCCGTGTCTGCTCCACTTATACAGAGCGGACACAGCTTGCTCTCTGCTATGGGTGGACGGATGTTTTCACCCGGCTGCAATCCAATCCGATATACGGAAGGGCGAGGCCTCTTTCACACGGGTGGACCAATCCGGTCTGCCTGTCCGTTTTTTTTAGGCGGACCTGATCGGACCATCTATTGCCATTTATGGAATTGTAGGTGTCAATAGACATGTGTCCATTGATACCCGCCGACATCCAATCCGATAAAAACAGATGGATGGAGGATCCATTCCCCATTCGTCTGGAGGATTGGATCAGACAGGCGGTCCTATTTACATCTGACCTCCCATAGAGAGGTCAGGCGGTCCATTTACATCTGACTTCCCATGAGGTCACTTCCCACCGGGGACACTATCTGGACAGTAGGGCATGTGCCCTAGGTTTGGATGGCTCACCTCTCGTATTGTAAATCGGTTTCCAAATAGCTTTTTTTGTCTTTAAGGCCTCATTCACATGGGCATACTCGTGTAATTGGCATGTTTGTACACACAGGGATGCACAAGTGTTGCATGCATCCCAATGCAGGAAATTCCATTCATGCCAATTGGGACATGAAAGCTACATACACAAAGCCGCTGCTCCCAATTCAACAGCTGTGTGGGTGCATGGCCCCGAACACACACTGTCTGCATTCGGAGCTGTGCACCCTTACCAACAGAGCTGTGCACCCCAATCGTTCAGACCTCGTGTATCAGGAATGAGCGCTCCTGTTTGTTATTTTTAAAGCGTGATTTACATGTGGATTGGGCAGCTTATTCAGGCCAATGTCTGTGTTTATTATCCAAAAGAAGCACCGGCTCCTTTTTGGGAGCACAATTTTTAACTGCACATTTTGCAGTGATTGCCCGTACCAGAATCGCACCACGTTAAGGGTGCCATTAAGGTCCCTATCAGATGGGCATGTGGATTATTTTTTCAGGCAGACCTGATCCGAAGGTCCATTTATCCCTATGGACAGGCTGGTGTAAACTGACTTTACATCCCCCTATCCTCTGGGTCTGAATAGGCCCACGGCCCCCCCCCCCCCCCAAAACAAAAAAACAAAAAACACAACATGGGAGGGGGCTCCATCCTCTTCTGTTTATGTGCAGTGGATCAGAGGTAGCCGGGTGTAAATACACAGCGGATTCCATTTACTCCCGGCTGCCCATTGAGCAGAGTGGGGCTTTGCCCGTGTCTGCTCTACAGATACTGAGCAGACAGGGATGTGTCATCTGCCCACTCTGCTCCGATCAGCAGGGGGATCAGCTCACAGATCGCAACACAATCTGCTGCATGTAAAAGGGGCCTAAAAATAATTTCACCTAAACGTCTCAATTTCAAACCACTGTATGTGAAAGCCACATACAAAGCCATTCACAACTCTGCCCCGAGCTACATCACCAATCTTGTCTCCAAATATCCCCCAAATCGTCCTCTCCGCTCTTCTCAAGACATCCTATTCTCAAGTCTCCTCCTCCTATGCTCGTCTCCAAGATTTCTTCAGAGCCTCTCCCATACTCTGGAACTCGCTACCTCCACCGATCAGGCTATCCCCTACTCTTGCTACCTTCAGGCGATCCCTGAAAACTCATCTATTCAGGAAAGCCTATCATGTCTCCAACTAAACTCCTACCACTTCCATCAGCTCATTCCCCACCATTACAACCTTTTGTACCACCTGCCCCACCCTATTAGATTGTAAGCTCATCTGAGCAGGGCCCTCTTAGCCCCCGTACACACGGTCGGAGAATCCGTCGGAATGTGTCCTATCGGACCGTGTTGTCGGATAATCCGACTGTGTGTGATCTACATCTGACTGTTTCCGTCGGAATATCCTTCGGACCATATTTTCCAACTTGTTGGAAATATTTTCCGACAAACTGGTCCGATCGGACATACTCCGATCATGTGTAGAGAATTCCGATCGGACAAAGTGCCACGCATGCTCAGATCAAATTCCTACATCAAAGCTATTGGCTACTAGCCTGAACGTAGTCCCATCGTAACGAAATTACGTCATCATGTTCTGAATGATCGGATTTTTCGACAACTTTGTCCGACCGTGTGTATGCAACAGTTTCGGACAAAATCCGACGGAAAAAATCCGACGGATTTGGTTGGCAGAATGTCCGACCGTGTGTACGGGGGCTTAAAGTGGTTGCAAAGCCTTACAGACCACTTTAACCTACAGGTAAGCCTAGATTAAGGCTTACCTGTGGGTGCAAGAAATATCTCCTTAACCTACATGGTTAACCACTTGCCGACCGCTGTCGGCATACATACGTCGGCAAAATGGCACGGCTGGGCAAAGTAACGTATACGTATGTTACTTTGAAATTCCCGCTTGCCGCAAGCTCCGTGACCATGCCCGCGGGACCCGCGGACTCGATCGCCGCGGGGATACCCGCGACCCTGTTTCGGAGCTCCAGAACGAGGAGATGCCGATGTAAACAGCATCTCCCCGTTCTGCCTAATGACAGGACACTGATCGTCTGCTTCCTGTCATTGGGAGCAGCGGTCAGTGCCCAAGTCACACAAGCTCATCCCCCCGGACAGTTAGAAACACTCCCCTAGGACATACTTAACCCCGCCCCCTAGTGGTTAACCCCTTCACTGCCAGTGACATTTTTAACGTAATCATTGCAATTTTAAAGCATTGATCGCTATTTAATGCCAATGGTTCCAAAAATGTGTCAAAATTGCCCGATGTGTCCACCATAATGTCGCAGTCACGATAAAAATCGCTGATCGCCGCCATTACTAGTAAAATAAAATATTACTAAAGATGCCATAAACCTATCCCCTATTTTGTAGACGCTATAACTTTTGCGCAAACCAAATCATTATTGCGATTTTTTTTTTACCGAAAATATGTAAAAGAATACGTATCGACGTAAAGTGACAAAAAAAAAGTGTTTTTTTTTTTTAAATATCGGGGGGCTATTTAAGTAAAAAATGATGTGTTTTTTTTCAAAACTGTCGTTCTATTTTTGTTTAAAGCGCAAAAAATATAAACCGCAGAGGTGATCAAACACCACCAAAAGAAAGCTCTATTTGTGGGGAAAAAAAAGGATGTTTGGGAACCACGTCGTACGACCGCGCAATTGTCAGTGAAAGCGACACAGTGCCGAATCGCAAAAAGTGCTCTGGTCAGGAAGGGGATAAATTCTTTCGGGGCTGAAGTAGCCAAGGAGATATTTTCCTAAAAACGGGCACGGATGTCTATGGCGCAGGTGCACTGAGCGTGCCATTAGTGAAGGTGATCATGCCATCACCGATGGCTCCCGCACGCATGCGCCAGAGTGACGTCTTCGCTGCTCCGGCCAGTCACAGCGCTGGAGCAGCCATACCCAGAAGTCAATCCGGGTATCATGGCGGCGACGGAGGAGGTAAAACAAGGGTCGCCTCGGGGGCTTCGATCGCAGGTAAGTAATTAATAATGAGCTAGTACCCTATGCATACTAGCTCATTATGCCTTTGTCCTGCAGGGCTTTTTTTTTTTTTGTAGAAAGGGTTTACTTCCTCTTTAATCCATTTTTTTGTATTGTATTGTAACTGTATTGTCTCCTTTTATATTGTACAGCGCTGCGTAAACTGTTGGCGCTATATAAATCCTGAATAATAATAATAATATGAACGGGGCCTAAACCAGTTACCTCTCACAATTCAAATATTCGGGCAAATCATTCACCTCCAACTTTAACTGACCCAAGTACCCCAGCGGTAGGGACATTAGAGTGTAAGCTCCTTTGGGCAATGACTGAATGGTTCCGCGATCTCATTAAATCCAAGCTGAATATTTTTGACACTGCATTAAGAAAATAAAAACGAGGCGGAAAATCTGATCTTGGGCTGTAACAAGCGACCCCCATTTTATGTCTTGGCCCCTTATCCCTCCCTATGTACAAAGAACTCAAGCCAATAAAGCAAGAATAAGTGCAAACAGCCAGCAGAAGACAGAGGAGAGGGGAGGCAGCACTGAGGATTACAAGCTCTCTATTGTTCTGCCATCTTTTTTTCTTTTTTCTTTTTTTGAACAGCAGCAACCCTCTTCACGGTCATTTTTATTTGTCATGAAAAGCCCTTTTATATTCCTCTGTGATATTTCAGAAGGGTTCTGCCTCTCCATTGTTTGCACAGCCTCTAGTAAAAACTCCTACTCCAAGCCCAGACTTCGCTGCAGAGGCGGCTGCCATCTCCAAGGAGGGGGGGGGCTGAAGGGGTTAACCCACTAGGGGGCGAAGCGACAGGAATGAGGATGCCCCTGCCAACCAATCGGGTGCTGAGCATGCCTCCGACCAATCGCAGGAGAAAGCAGCAGCTTCGCTCCTCCCACTACAGCCTGGAGGAGTCAAATCAGTTCATGATAGTAAACAAGAGAAAGGGAATAGAGAAAGGGGAAGGGAGGGGCTGGGAGGAGGAGGAGGAATAAAATAAAGGACAAAAAAAAAAAAATTATAAAAATGAATGTTGGCCAAGGAGGTAGATATGGAGGTGTCAGAGGGGGCGAGAGGGAGAATAAATGGCGGGCGGGCGGGCGGGCGGGCAGGGGACGCAGCGTTCCTTTATTAAATCTGCAAGAAGAAGAAGAAGGGCGGCAGAGAAGATGGGGCTCCCATACAAAGGGTGATCCCTCTAAATAAAAGGGGCAATCTAAAGCTGGTAGAATTTCGGTAGAAAATTTTGCATTTTAAGAACGTTCCTTCGATTTTCTAATCATTAGTGGGGGTCAAATCGGTGTTCGTTTTCAGCCGCAGTGACGAGAAAATTCGAAGGAAGTGCAATGGAAAATCTATCCAGCTAACAAAATTTGTTTTTACTTGCTGAGCCACGTTTTTTTTTTTTTTTTTTTCGACCGCCCCAAGCTGGCCGAGGGTGTACACATGCTGCAGGAAGAATTATACCCCCTGCTGCATTTGGTGGGCACTAGCGCCTGCTGAACCTGAACGGGGCCGAGCTGCAACTGCGGATGTGGCGTGACAGTGAAGCATTTGAGGGGGTTTAAAATAAGCAGAGAGGAGGTAACATGTCACCCCCCCCCCTCCTCTGCTTGTTAAACACTTCTGAAAAGCGATCTGAGTGTGGTTCACTTGTCAGAGGAGTGGCAGTTTGGCCGCTAGTGTATGTGGTTTTGGTTTGTGAAAGCCCATTTATTACGAAATCGAACGCGAGGGCTTGTTCCCACTAGCGGTTGAGGGGGTAGTAAAAAGACATGTTTTTAATCCAACACCCCCCCTCCCTCCCCTTGTGAGCATGTCACCTCCTCACTGCCTGTCAAAAGCCTCTGAAAAGCACTCTGAGCATGTATGGTATTTCAGGAGTGGCAGTTTTGCCGCCAGTGAATGTGTTTTTTGTTTATGAAATCAAACGTGAGGGCTCGTTCTCACTAGCAGTTGAGGGGTAGTAAAATCCTGCAGTTGAGACACATTTTTACATGCCCCCCTCAATCGCTTCCCGCTGAATACAACCCAAGCAAATGATTGGGGCCACTCTGCAAGGGCACTGCAACATGTGCACTGTATATGGTTGCAGCAGCACGCTACTGCGGGGTTTAAGGGGTTAAAGCAAGCAGTAAGGGGGCAATAGAACGCACTCACAGCCACTGAGACAATCAGGAGACAGAAGGGTGGGGCCGAGCCCCTGTGTGTGAATGGATATGCAGAAAAGCAGCTTGGGTGCCCCCATTGCAAGCTGTTTGCTCTGGGGGCACTCAGCAGGCGGGAGGGACCAGGAGTGCCAGTGGGGGACTCGAAAAGAGGAGGATCGGGGCCGCTGTGTGCAAAACCAACTGCACAGAGCAGGTAAGTATAACATGTTTGTTATTTTAAAAAAAAGCAAAAAAAAAACTTTTATATTACTTTAAGTACTTTCGAACGACATTGATCAAGTCATTGAACGCACTAAGAATTTTCGTACAAACATTCGATCAGGAATCTACTAGTGTATGGCCAGCTCAGGCAGGGGCTCAATCAGTGAGCAAGTGAGAGTCCTGAGTGCATCATGGAGGGAGATCGTTATACAAAGGTGATGACAGAACAGGAAAGTCAAGTGCACCGTTGTTTGTAAAAACACAGCCAGAGTAAAAACGCATGGTGCAAAAGAGATTTCTCGCAACCGGAAAAGGTGCTACCGTTTCAAATGTGTAGGAGTTCCATTAAGAACGAATGGCAGCCCCTTGCTTCAGCAAAGGAGCAGCGTGGTTTGGCTATGGGTGTGGGAACAAGTGCCAACAGCTGCCCCAGACCCGCACAAGTGCAAACCTAGCCTCACACCGTGAATCGCACAGGAATGTGCAGCACATTCACGACTCACAAATGCAGGGCCATTTCAGCCCATTCATTTGAATAGGCTGAAATGGCACTAGACCCCACCAATAGTACAGTGCATGTATTGAAAATCAGAGAGCAACCGGATTGTATGGTACTACTGTACATGCAATCCAGTGCAGGCAAAAGCACTGCATTTGCCGTCTCTGTTTGGGGTGTTGTTAAGTTAACATTGACAACCGCAAGTGCAGTTCCTGGCATCATCCATTACAATGCAGGACCAGTAGGCCTGCATTGTACATGAGGACAACAACATCCCACCACAATCCTGTAGCATCAGACAGGGACCTTGCGCTCCTCCACTTTCCATTTGAGGATGCCCCACATATGCTCAATAGGGTTTAGGTCTGGAGATATGCTTGGCCAGTCCATCACCTTTACCCTCAGCTTCTTTAGCAAGGCAGTAGTCATCTTGGAGGTGTGTTTGGGGCCATTATCATGTTGGAATACCGCCCTGCGGCCCAGTCTCTGAAGGGAGGGTATCATGCTCTGCTTCAGTATGTCACAGTACATGTTGGCATTCATGGTTCCCTCAATGAACTGTAGCTCTCCAGTGCCGGCAGCACTCAAGCAGCCTAAGGCCCCATTCACACCTGACCGTTTTTTAGCTTGAAGCCTGAAGCTACAAAATGCTGGAGGGGAAAAAAAAAATCAATTATTCTTTATGGAGACGGTTCACATCTCCACTCCAAAACGCCTGAAGCTAGAAGCCCTAAAATGCCTGAACCTCAAACAAGTTCTGTAACTTTTTTTTAAGGCAGATTTGGACGTTGTTCTGCCTTTTACATTGGTGACCTTTTGACCTGTACAAAATAGCGGCAAAACGTGGTAAAACAACGCTGCAAAATCGTGCAACTTTCTGCCTGAAAACGCTATGCTCAGGTGTGAATGGGGCCCCAGACCATGACACTCCCACCACCATGCTTGACTGTAGGCAAGACACACTTGTCTTTGTACTCCTCACCTGGTTGCCGCTACACATGCTTGTCACCATCTGAACCAAATAAGTTTATCTTGGTCTCATCAGACCACAGGACATGGTTCCAATAATCCGTGTCTTTAGTCTGCTTGTCTTCAACAAACTGCAGGCTTTCTTGTGCATCATCTTTAGAAGAGGCTTCCTTCTGGGATGACAGCCATGCAGACCAATTTGATGCAGTGTGCGGCATACGGTCTGAGCACTGACAGGCTGACCCCCCCACCCCTTCAACCTCTGCAGCAATGCTGGCAGCACTCATACGTCTATTTCCCAAAGACAACCTCTGGATATGATGCTGAGCACTCAACTTCTTTGGTCAACCATGGCGAGGCCTGTTCTGAGTGGAACCTGTCCTGTTAAACCACTGTAAGCCCACGTACACACGGTCGGAGATTTTGCCAACCAAATCCGTCGGATTTTGCCCGTCGGATTTAGTCCGACGGATTGTGTCCGAAACTGTTGCATACACACGGTCGGGCCAAGTTGGCGAAAAATCAGATCTTTCAGAACGCGATGACGTAATTTCGTTACAATGGGACTACATTCAGGCTAGTAGCCAATAGCTTTGATGTAGGAATTTGATCTGAGCAAAAGTGGCACTTGGTCCGATGAAAATGCTCTACACATGATCGGAGTATGTCCGATCGGCCCAGTTGGTCGGGAAATATTTTCAACATGTTGGAAAATTGGGTCGGACGGAGATTCGGACGGAATCAGTTCGATGCATACCACACACAGTCGGATTATCTGATGACACGGTCCGATAAGACTCATTCTGACAGATTCTCCGAACGTGTGTACAAGGGCTTAGGACTTGGCCACCATGCTGAAACTCAGTTTCAGGGTCCTGGCAACCTTCTTATAGCCTAGGCCATCTTTATGTAGCGCAACAATTCTTTTTTCAGATTCTCAGAGTTCTTTGCCATGGGGTGCCATGTTGAACTACCAGTGACCAGTATGAGAGAGTGAGAGCGATAATACCAAATTTAACACACCGGCTCCCCATTCACACCTGAGACCTTGTAACACTAACGAGTCACATGAGACTGGGGAAGGAAAATGGCCAATTGGGCCCAATTTGTAAATTTTCACTTAGGGGTGTACTCACTTTTGTTGCCAGCGGTTTAGACATTAATGGCTGGGTGTTGAGTTATTTTGAGGGGACAGCAAATTTACACTGTTATACAAGCTGTACACTCACTACTTTACATTGTAGCAAAGTGTCATTTCTTCAGTGTTGTCACATGAAAAGATATAATAAAATATTTACAAAAATGTGAGGGGTGTACTGACTTTTGTGAGATACTGTATATCAAATTCATTATCTCCTGGGCAGAACTAGCATTTACCCCTTGCATGTTTAAAGCAAACCCATTGTTTTGCCATATAAGGGAAAAGCCCAGATTTGCTTTAGGAGCCAACTCATACTTCTGTACTGCAAAACAATGCATGCTTCTTTAACAGACTCTTTTACACATTTTTTAAATTTATTCTCTTATTTATTATGCATTGCCATGTGAGTTCGCTGCGTTTTCTGTATGCGGAGGACATTTATCATACAGCTCCATTTATTACCATACTGATAGAATCCTATCTGCAGGACATATTGTCCCGTACCTCCAGTGTCCCGTGAAATGTTCCACCATGCAAGGTTTAGCACACAATTTTCTGCAGCGAGAGGTACAAGGAGAACTTGTATTATGCTTTTTAAATTCTTTATTTATCCTCTGGAAAACACTTGCTGGAAAATGCAAAAATTTGTAGAAAGCAGAATTGGTAAAAAAAAAAAAAAAAATGCATTGATTAGATCAATAGCAATGAAAAGACTGCAGAATGCTTAATCTGAAATAGGCACAGCTAAAAGCCTGTAAAGCCCCGTACACACGAGCGGACTTTTCAACATCCAAAGTCCGACGGACTGATTCCGTCAGACTATTCGATCGTGTGTGGGCTGCAACGGACTTTTGACTCGCCAAAGTCTGAAGGACTTTAGAATATGGAACATGCTTCAAATTTTTCCCGAAGGAACTCCGCCGGACCCGGTCCCTTCGAAAAATTCGCTCGTGTGTATGCTATTCCGACGGACTAAAACCGACGCTAGGGCAGCTATTGGCTACTGGCTATGAACTTCCTTATTCGAATCCAGTCGTACGTCATCACGTTCGAATCCGTCGGAGTTTAGTGTGATTGTGTGTGGCCAAGTCTGCTGAGCCGAAAAGTCCGTCAGAACTCTGTCGGAACTCCGGCAGAACTCCGACAGAACTCCTTCTGAAGTCTGTCAGACATAAGTCCTCTCGTGTGTACGGGGCTTTATACTTCCTTGATGTTTCCCGAAGGGAGTAATATTCTATAGATCTTATGCCCCGTACACACGAGAGGACTTATGTCCGACAGACTTCCAAAGGAGTTCCGCCGGAGTTCTGACAGACTTTTCGGCCGAACGGACTTGGCCACACACGATCACACTAAACTCCGACGGATTCGAACGTGATGACGTACGACCTGACTCGAATAAGGAAGTTCATAGCCAGTAGCCAATAGCTGCCCTAGCGTCGGTTTTAGTCCATCGGAGTAGCATACACACGAGCGGAGTTTTCGAAGGGGACCGGGTCCGGCGGAGTTCCTTCGGGAAAATTTGAAGCATGCTTCATTTCTAAAGTCCGTCAGACTTTGGCGAATCAAAAGTCCGTTGCAGCCCACACACGATCGGATAGTCTGACGGACTCGGTCCTTCGGACTTTGGATGTTGAAAAGTCCGCTCGTGTGTACGGGGCATTAAAGTATTTGTAAACCCTTCCATATACCTAGTGTAGTGATTGGCCCCAGGTGATACACAGGGATGAAACAAATCCTCCTACAAAAGTTGTACCTATTTATCGCCAGCCCTTTCTTCTTCCTATCCATTCAAAGTTCTAAATATTTAAAGCTTGTCTGAGAGTTCAGAAAAAAGGGGGCAGAGAGCTGAAGATACATCTGCAGTGAGGAGAGTCCTGAGGGCTGATTGGGGGGGGGGGGGGGGGCACACACCCCTTCATACAGTAAAAGAGAGCTAAAGTGGTCAATCACAGGCTGTGTGCTGGAGGTTCCTCCCTGTCATGAATTTTCTCTTGGTGTCAGGAAAACTTGGCAGAAGTGACTCATGCAGATAGCAGAGGAAGGAAGCAGCAGACAGAAATTACACTTAGGCCGCGTACACACGGGCGGATTGTCTGCCCAACTAAGTCCGTCAGACAATCCGACAGACAGTCCGTTCAACTTTTGAATGAACGGACTTGACCACACACGATGAGCAGACAGTCCGCCGAAAGCTTGCGCGATGACGTGTACGGCACGTACGACGGGACTAGAAATTCGACGTCCAATACACTGCAATGCAACCTTCGACGTGTAAATCCTTTCTGAACATGCGCCATACTTAGTCCGTCCAACTTGCCTACTCACGAGCGGACTGTCCGCTGAAACCAAGTTTGGACGGACAAAATTACGGAAATTCCGAAAGACTTAGTCCGCCAGACTGTCCGCTGAAAAAGTCCGCTGAAGCCCACACACGAGCGGATTGTCCGCTGAAACACGTTTCAGCGGACTAAGTTGGGCAGACAATCCGCCCGTGTGTACGCGGCCTTAGGCTGCATTCACACCTGAGCGTAGCGGTTTCAAGCGTTTTTTGCGGCGTTTTTTACAGCGATTCGCTGCATTTTTTACCACGTTTTAACCGCAATTTGCCGCGATTTTGTGCAGGGCAAAAGGTCACCAATGTTAAAAGAAGAAAAACGCCCAAATCTGCTCAATTCGAGCGACAAAAAAGGGTCTGGAACTTGTTTGAGCTTCAGGCGTTCGGCTTCAGGCGACATGGAGTGGAGATGTGAACCATCTCCATTGAGAATAATAGAATTTTTCCCCTCTAGCGTTTTGTAGCTTCAGGCTTCAAGCTACAAAACGCTCAGGTGTGAATGGGGTCTTAGTGCTTTGGATGGAGACAAGTACACACTATAGAGGGATATGCTTTGTTCATATTTCATGTCTGAGGTTTACAACCTCTTTAAGGCTGGGTTCACACTGCAGCGATGCGGGAACGCTGCGAATCCGCTGCGGGTTCCCGCATCGCATGCCTCCCGACGGCAGTTCACACTGCCCTATGTGAACTGCTGGGAGTGTCAGTGAAACGTTAATGACACCCCCAGATCAGTTCGCATATCGCAGTGCGATCTGCAAACTCGGACAGGAATCGGATCGCATGGTGTGAACACCCATGTGATCCGATTCTGCTGCGGACCAAAAAAAGGGTCCTGTGCGAGTTTGGGCCGAATGCGATGCAAATTCAGCCATACTATCTATATGGCTGAACTCGCATCGCACAGAGATCGGATGTGATTTGCACTGCAGTGCGGTGCGAATCACATCCGAACTCATCACCGCAGAAGTGTGAACCCAGCCTAAGGCACGTCTGAATCAAAGGTGCGAATTGCTTTTCCTACAGATTTTTTAAGCTGAAGAGTGCCTAAAGGTGATACTTCTGTTGTATGTGAAGAGTCTGTTGGGCTGTGTCACCCAGTGGCTTCTTATACCTATTTAGGGACTCCAACAATGAGACTTAACAAAACAATAGACTTAAGCTCTTGAGGTAAATGGTAGATGCAATTCGGCACAAGTGCTCTGTCCTACACTCTCCCCAACTCCTGGAGTGGGGAAGGAGCTGTGGGAGTACCAGGTCCCAAATTCTCTATTAGCATAGAGCAGCAACTGGAGCTGGCTGCCTTTGTTTCCAAGGCCAGCGGGGGGTGCAGGACAGTGTGCATCAGTGGCGGAACTACCGGGGTCACAAAAGTTGCAACTGGGCACTGGTATTCCGCCACCATGGAGGAGGGGCACTGCTTGGTAAGGTTCAGTTCACACTGTCGCGACCCTAATGTAGTGACACTTGCTTGCAATTTCCTTACAGCTTGCTTGCAACTTTTGTGACTTAAAGTGGAAGTAAACTCCCCTATCGTTTTCAGCCAAGGAAGCTGCCATCTTTGCCTCTGTTTAATCTTCAACTGCTATGGTGCTGCACAAGTGATTCGTTATGACACCAGCCATTGGATGGTTTGATAGTTTGGCTGAGAACACAGCCAATGTGCAGTTAGCATTCCCGGCATGCCTTTTTTTTTATTAACTGTTTAAATCCATGGGTTTACTTACACTTTAACATTGCAGTCTAAGGCACTCATTAAATAAGTGGCACCCAATGAAATGAATATGTTTTGATTCGTCATGCAACTTTATGTGTTGCAATGTGAACTGGGCTTATATAAAGGGCGCTGCGATGAGAGTAAAGGGCCCCAAGATCAGTGGGAAGGGCCTGGATGGAAGGGCCCCAGGACCGATGGAAAGGGCCCCCGTGGTCAGGAGGGCCCTTTATGGTTTCTTGCTCTGGGGCTCTGAAGGTTCTAGTTACGCCTCTGGTGTGGATCTTGGCGTCATGGAGGATCTCACTATATATGCTGCCGATGCCTTGCTTTTGCAAGTCCGAGCCTAAGAGACTGCACTGGAGACCCATTTTCAGGCAGGAAGAGTAAGTAGTATCTTGTTGATCAGCACATATAGTTTTGCCGAAAATCTACAGAAGCCTCCTGCTGGCATCAGGTTTGGTTGAACTGAACACATGGTATGTTGAGAGGGAAGCCATTGGATCAGTCCTATAGCTTGCAGTAAAAGCATGATATTAACGTATGGATTTAAAGTGCATCTGTAGCCCAAACTTTCTTTTCGGTTTGTTATGGACAGAGCGGGGAAGGTTTAGCTTGAGTGTTGGTAACACATCGATTACGATCTACCGGTCAGTCACCCTAACCAAAGAGCTATTTTAAGCATGCCGGTGAGCAGCTCTGAGACCACCACTATTAATAACCGCTCAGCTACATCAGGCACAACTCGGCCTTCGGAAATCAATAAAAGCCATTGATTTTCGAGTCTGAGCTGTGTCACACAGAAGAACATCAAACAGTTCTCAGAAAGGTGGTGGCCTCGGGGCTTGGAGACCAGTTAACAGCTGAGGATATTTCGATGGGTTTCAACTCTCTCGTTGACAGTGAAAACCCCTCTGTAAGAGAAGAGCTGGAGTCCAGTTTTACCCCTCTGGTGAGACCTTCGTAATAATGTCCCCGACAATGATGACCGGTGCAGAGTGGTATGATAAAAAGTGTTCTAATGTTCTTTAAGAGAGAATGTCACCTGCACATTCAGTCCAAAAAATGAGTGAAATTGAGGATCTGGATGCAAACGGTGGTCAAAGAAGTCAGTCTTCGTGTCTGGTTACTTGCATTAGGCAGCACCACATGTCGGCAGGTACAGTCTGTTTTGTCAGCAGTAGCAATGCAAGTGATAAAGGAAGTCAAGAAGAACCTAGATTCTCTATGGTTTCCTCGGTCATAGGGAGGTAGCTATCCGATTGGATGCTGGCACCACATGCGACTTTGGTGGCTATCTTGGGTCAGGCAGAGTCTATTTATGACCCTGGCCCCTGGGTTTGGCATGCATTGTGTAGCTAGGGTAGAGACAGGTCACCCATCTGTCAGGGACAGTGCTTAGCATCAGGAAAAGGTTCCGAAGGAGTAGGTATAAAGCAGGGACACGCCATTCTTCCTGGAAGCCTTCCCATTTGGGTGCAGACTGGCCAGGCCGCATTCCACTCCTCGACACAGACTCTGTCGGCAACTGTGGTCCATCACTCCACTGCAGGTTTGCGGTTACTTGTGAGTCGGGTTGCCTTCACGCCCGGCCAGTTTGTATTACTGTACTTCTGTTTCAATATTTTCTTGTTACCGCACCTGGACTGTGTGCGTTATCTGCCACCGCATCATGATGCACCTATCCACACACAACGTACTGGAGGGGGGCGGTCCCCTGGAAAAACAAGGTTTGCCAAGACGAGGAAATCCAAGTGTATTTGAAACCAATGTAAGCACCAAATCAACTGCAGACTGTCCTGCCACTTATACTGGCAAGTAATGACTTGCTTAGCGCCTGCTATAGATTTATTTTTTTCTACCTAGGAGAATTCTAGAGTACACTAAACAATCCAGTACAACGGTTATTGGTCGTGATTAAGAGCGGTGTCTTTGTCCACTGAAACGCGTTGGATGCTTTTTGCGTCTGTGCTGTAAGCGGTTGAGATATGAAAAATATTCAACTCTTAAAGGGGTAGTTCACCTTTACAGAAAAAATGCAAAAGGTGAACACCAGACACTCTCCCCAGTCCCCCGAGCCCCCCTGTACAACCCGCTTTGGGGTTGCTGAACTGTCAGTGCCCACGTAGCTGGTCCAGCATTCTAAATCCTAGCTCTTCTCACCTCTTCTTTGTGCAGCACTCCCAGGATGGACCAGACTGATTCACTGCGATGGCACTGGCCAATCAAAATCAAGTTGGTCTGTCCTGAATGCGCTGCAAGAGAAGAGAGAGAAGAGAGGAGACTTTAAATCCCTGGGACCGCTGGAGGCCAGTACAGCAGGAACCAGGGGATGGGGAGGATGTCCGGTGTTAGTTCACCTTTACCTTTTTTACTGTAAAGGTGAACACTTCAGTATGTTGGTTTGGTTCGATTACACCTGCACAGAGTAACAGTGCCTAATGGTAGCCCACAGACCCAGCAAGGTTCACTGATCCACACTACATCACCACCTTCCCACTGTGGGATCCTATCCTATCCTAAGTAAGCTCTGGTGTTGGAAAGTATCAGCGCATACCCAGGTGGATGACAACATTATTACCACCATGTGACAGTGATTGGGTCAGATGATTGGTTGCTCAGAGCAGAGCTCTGTCACATGCTCCTCACTACCTGGTAGCCTTGCTACATTAGAGCAACAGAGCAAGGAGGTAGACTGACTGGGGGCGGAGCTAAGGAGCGTGGATAGGTGAGAATACCTTGCTGGTGGGTAGTCTATCAGGAGGCACAATCACCTTGCCTTGTTGGGGAGAGGTAACAAGAGCGCCACACCACTGCCAAGAGGTCCAAATACAACTTGATTCCAATACAGGTCAGGGATACAATCCAAAAATGTAGCCAACATGTTTTGGGGAGTCCAAGTGCCCCCTACATCAGGGCTTGGGTGACATCAATGAACAAACAAGAACTGAACTGGACATACAATTATATTTTTTCCAGTGTGAATTATAAGCACAGGCCTTCTCAGCTTTTTGGTAGCCAGTCAAGCCCGGATAAAGGGGGCGCTTGAACCCCTTAAACGCGTCGGTTACTTTTTTGGATTGTACCCCTGACCTTTAAGGGAATCAAGTTGTATCTGGACCTCTTAGCAGTGGTGTGGCGGTTCAATTTCAGTTCTTCTTACATTACACTACAAACCAAGGAGATTGTGGAGATCCTCTGGGGTGTAGAAGCCATCTGCCCAGGAACCAGATCATTTACACCTTACGTTAACAATATCAGTTACATAACCCTACGAGTCCAACACTATCTTTACACTTTCCTCAACTATATGATAAAAGTGGCTTCTTTAAAGCAAACCTCTACGGAGAGACATACAGAGGCTGACATTGCTGAGCTCTCCCCTGAAAACGCTGCTTGCTGGGATGTCATGCTAATCAACTCAGTTCAATACTTTGAGTCACTGACCCTAAACAAGCATGCAAAGGCTTTGCTCTGATTTTCCAATGTGCATGCTCGTTCTGGGTCAGTGACTCAAAAAATTTAGGCTAAAGAACAATGAAGGACTGTCTGAAAAATTCCAAGCTGGCAGTTTACACTTTCACCCAAAAGGTTGCTATCTCAGCAATCAATGTCTACTGCTGCAATACACACCTGTTTTGTATGGGGTGCCTCTTCACATTAAAGAAAGAACTGAACGTGTTGCCAAGGGTTACTCTACAAAATACACCGAACTCTACACACAGCTTTTCAGGATCATGGGAAAAGATTCATAACAAAGATTTCCAAATTAAAGGGTCACTCCACCCAGAAGTAATATTTTAGGTATACGCAAAGCCTATAACTTTCTGCCATAATTTCCAGCTTTGCTCCTCCCCACTTGAACGTTTTCTGTGTTCCCGTCTACCATTGTGTGTTCTAACATCTCCTGTTACATTCTACATCAGGGGTCTCAAAGGGTCAGTTTACCGTCCTTCAGACTTTAGGGGGGTCGGACTGTGGCCATTGGTAAAATAAACTGTCCTGGCATCAGTGGGAGTAAACAATGCATCTTTGGTATTAGGAGGAGGAATAGTACCCCGTCCTTGGTGTCAGTGGGAAAAATAGCACCCCTTCGGTGTCGATGGGAGAAATGGTGCCCCATCATTGGTATCAGTGGGAGGAATAGGACCTCATCGTTGGTATCACTAGGAGAAATAGTGTCCCATTATTGATACAAGTGGGAGGAATAGTGCTTCATTGTTGGCGTTGGTGGGTGGAATAGATCCCCATCATTGGTGTAGATTTAAGGAATAGTGGTGCCCCATCGTTGGTATCAGTGGGAGAAATAGCACCCCGACATTGGTGTCAGTGGGAGGACAAGTGCCACATTGTTGGTATCAGTGGGACTAATAGTGCTACAACATTGGTATTAATGGGAGGAAAAAAGTGTCCAATCATTGGTATCACCAGGAAAATAATGTCCCATCATTGTCATCGGTGGAACAAAAAGAGACACATTATTGGTACTAGTGGTAGGAAAAGCAACCCACCTTTGGTGTCACTAGGAGAAATAGTGTTCCATCATTATCAGCGGGAGAGATAGTGACCCATCATTGATGTCAGTGAGAGGAGTAGTGTTCCATCGTTGGTATCAGTGAGAGGAGTAGTGTTCCATCGTTGGTATCAGTGGGAGGAACAGTGACCCATCATTGGTGTCAGTGAGAGGAGTAGTGTTCCATCGTTGGTATCAGTGGGAGGAACAGTGACCCATCATTGGTGTCAGTGAGAGGAGTAGTGTTCCATCGTTGGTATCAGTGGGAGGAACAGTGACCCATCATTGGTGTCAGTGAGAGGAGTAGTGTTCCATCGTTGGTATCAGTGGGGGGAACTGACCCATTATTGGTAACAGTGGGAGGAATCGTAACCCATTATTGGTATCAGAGAGAGGAGTAGTGTCCCATCGTTGGTATCAGTGGGAGGAATAGTGACCCAACATTGGTGTCACTAGGAGAAATAGTGTTCCATCATTATCAGTGGGAGGAAGAGTGACCCATCTTTGGTGTCAGTGGTAGGAACAGTGCCTCGTTGTTGGTTTTGGTGCGTGGAATAGATCCCCATCGTTGATGTCAGTTTAAGGAATAGTGCCCCATCTCTAGTGTCAGTGGAAGAAATAGTGCCCAGTTGTTCATGTCGGTAGCAGAAATGATACCCCATTGTAATGCCCCATACACACGGTCGGACATTCCAACAACAAAATCCGTCTGATTTTTTCCGACGGATGTTGGCCCAAACTTGTCTTGCATACACACGGTCACACAAAGTTGTCGGAAAATCCGATCGTTCTGAACGAGGTGAGGTATAACACGTACGACGGGGCTATAAAGAGGCCAGTAACCAATAGCTTTCGTCTCTTAGTCTATTCTGAGCATGCGTGGCACTTTGTCCGTCGGAATTGTCTACACACGATTGGAATTTAAAGGATTGGGTTTTGTTGTCAGAAAATTTTAGATCCAGCTCTCAAACTTTGTGCGTTGGAAAATCCGATGGAAAAAGTCAGATGGAGCCCACACACACGATCGGATTTTCCGACAACACGATCCGATCGCACATTTTCCATAGGAAAATCCCACCGTGTGTATGGGGCATTAGTGTTAGTGGGAGGTATAGTTTGCTAAGGGCTAGGTAAAGTAAAGGTAAGCAAAGAGCTGCATCTGGCCCCGGGCCGCAGTTTGGAGACCACGGTTCTACATTATAAAATACATTTATAAAACTGTCTCATAATGGGTCAAGACACAGGGAACTCAGAGCAGAGATCTTACCAATAGATTTCCCTGGGGATAGAAGAAATGGTAATATCATTTAAAGTGGAACACCAGGCATTGTACCCGCACCCACTTCCCTCACCACCCCAGTATTTACTTTTAACCCCTACAAATATTTTTTTTTTCCTGCATTCTTCTTGCGGGTTCGGTGAAGTCACCAGTGGCACAGTGGTTAGCACTCTCACCTATCAGTAAAAAGGGTCGCTGATTCAAATCCCAACCAAGACACTACCTCCCTGGAGTTTGCATGTTCTCCCTGTGCCTGCGTGGGTTTCCTCCGGGTACTCCGGTTTCCTCCCACTCTCCAAAGACATGCTGGTAGGTTAATTGGCTTCTGTCCAAAACTGGCCCTAGTATATGAATGGGGACTCCTTGAGGGTAGGGACCAATGTGAGTGTCTGATGTACAATGTACAGGGATAGGGACAATTGTAGACACTCACTCAGGTTGAACTGGATGGACTGGTGTCTTTATTCAACCTTGCTAACTATGTAACCAGGACTTCCTTTTCTTCCACTGCTAGTACTGGAGGTTAGGCATTCTTTCTGGACTGAGAAGCACCCATGTAATGATGTGTGGGTGTTGCTCAGCCCTGGAGTGCTGTGAGCCCAGACTGCACAATGAGGCTCGGTTCACACAGCGGGCGGCACGACTTGCAGCGCCGCGACCTGCACACGATCAGCGGCGACTTGCAAAACGACTTCTGTATAGAAGTCAATGCAAGTCGCCCGAAGTCGCCGCAAAAGTAGGGGCGACTTGTCCAGGCGACTTCGCCGCCTGACAAGTCGCGCTCCGTTCTGTACTACGGAACCGTTCTAATAGGAGTGACTCAAGTCGTTTTGCAAGTCGCCGCTGATCGTGTGCAGGTCGCGGCGCTGCAAGTCGTGCCGCCCGCTGTGTGAACCGAGCCGAACCTTTTTTCTAAGTCGGAGCGACTTGAGTCGCTCCTATTAAGAACGGTTCCGTAGTACAGAACGGAGCGCGACTTGTCAGGCGGCGAAGTCGCCTGGACAAGTCGCCCCTGTGTGAACCGAGCCTGATGCGCCCCCTAGGGGCCAATTAAATAGCCAGAGCTCACAGGAAATGGTCAGAATGATGGGATTTTTCCGCTTGGCAGTGTAGACTGAGGAGGAAGTTGGGGGCAGCACTAGAATGTAGAGAGGGGTATGTAAAAATCACCCCAATTTTCTTTATTATACAGGGGGGTGAAAATGTAAAAAAAAAAAAAAAAAAAAGAAGGAGTTCTACTTTAACTCACCAGCATTCTGTAAATTTCAGCATGCATCCTAATGACCATTCACAGGATTGGGAAATAGATTAAAAATACTTTTTTTTCTTTTTTAGAACAAACCCAAACTGACACATACCGCCTACAGAGAACAGAAGACATGCAGTGAATGAGATTGACCAGATAATGAAACGTTCTGCCCTCTTGTGGGGATAAATGACATTTCACTAAAACTGATGCAAGAAAACGAGGATGTTCTCAAGAGATTTGCAGCCCAAAAATGTACTGGGGAAACATCTGAGTCAGTCGGCCAGTACACTAAGCGGGCCAGTACACTAAACGGACTCAAATGTCTCCAACTTACTTGTATGACTGCAACAGAAACACCTGACTATAAAGGGAAGAATTCTGGTGGATCTGGTGAAGATCTCGTATTTATGGCAGGACCTCGCCAACCTCACCAGGCAGCTGCTGCTCTCTGGGAAAGTGCTGCTGATCTCACCCATCCCCATATTTTTGAATCCCAAGAAATTTCACCCAAGCCAGACCTTCCTGTATGTGGCAGAACCGCGTGACACCAATGCCTGGGGGCTGTGGGATCACATGTGCATTTCCAGTTGACCTTGGAAATCTGTGGCCAACCTAAGCTGGAGTCCTTTAATGCAATTTAAAGTAGAAGTGTAAGCAGATATGTAAAACAAAAATCAACTTTTATCCATTTATGTCAGGGATCTGCAATTAGCGGACCTCCGGCTGTTACAAAACTACAAGTCCCATCATGCCTCTGCCTCTGGGTGTCATGCTCGTGGATGTCAGAGTCTTGCTAGGCCTCATGGGACTTGTAGTTCTGCAACAGCTGGAGGTCCGCTAATTGCATATCTCTGATTTATGTGCTCATTAAACAAGTAAAAAGATCAGCAGGAGGACCCAGACACTGCGAAGATAATGAAGAATAGGCTGCACGCCAATGATCTTGCCTCAGTAAGGACAGGTTAGTATGGGGCCTTCAAGAGCTACTGAAGTCCTGGAGCAGCCAGAATTGGAGCAGATGTGCATGGCAACCAATCAGCTTCTATCTTTCATTTTCAAAGCTTAACTGAACAAGCTAAAGATCAAAGCTGATTGGTTACTATGCACATCGGCGCCAGATTACCTCTGCTCCAGTTTTAGCAAATCACAAAGACTGGACATACGTGGAGCAAATTTCTGGATGCAGGAAAGAAATTGACTTGATTCCCCAATCAACACAGACAGCGTTCATGTGAGAATCCCTCCTGCTGGGCCATTGTCTTCTCCTAGTTGGTGGGGGTAGCTGTCCCCACCAGGAGAAGACCGTAATAATCGTTAGCGGCTATAGCAGCCGCCAGCGATAATCGCAAGAGAACCTGGCAGGTTGGTTGTACACAAGTTGATCGATTGATTCAGAAGACATTCAGCCTGCTCACTAATGGTTCAAATTTTGTCTGGTTCAGCAGGATTCAAATTGTGTATGGCCGGCCTACCAATATATGCAAACCCAAAAACCATTTTTTCAGTATCTCTGGCATCATGCCTCCCTGCAGTGGCGTCGCTAGGGGGTGGCTTTGGGGCTATAGCCCCGAATCTGGGGCCCATAGCCCCAAGTCTCTGCAGGGGTCCCCAAAGGGAGGGGAGGCTCTCTGGGGACCCTGATTTAAGGGGGAGGCTTTCTAGGGACCCTGATGTAAGGGGGGTCTCTCTGGGGATACACACACACACACACATTATATACATGTGTATTCCCACCCAAGCATATGACTTTCTTACTAAGCTGCTATGGGCTCTAGCCCCAGATCTTTTGTAGACCTAGCAACGCCTCTGCCTCCCTGTATACATTTTTCTTAAACAAATCATTTTTTTGTGAATACGTTGCAAAGGTTCTCACCTGGGGACCCGCGAGTAACGGCACTTCCTGTTGCAAGCCGACAAGAAGCCACTGAGTGATTAGCAGCAGGGTTGTCACCTGGCAAGCCACCTGTGCTCCTTTAGTTAGCTGCTAGGCTGCCTATTGGGTTTATCAGACATGTAGCGCAATGCTTGCAAGGCAGGGTGACAACTCTGCAGCTAACTGCAAGATGGTGTGTTTGTGTTGTCACACTGCAACAGAAATTGCACTTGCACTTCAGGCCTCATGCACACGAGGTGTTTAGCTCCGATGTATGAGATCCTGGCACAGGTGCACCATCCAGCTTTGCCATTGGCAGCCAACAAAAGTGTATGCAAGGCTGAGAGTTGCTGCACCTGGATGGGGCTGGACGGGTTACCAACTGGTACTAAGGTTTAGGGCAGACTGCCTGCATTCCAGACATTCATTTCTAGGAGCATACTGTCATAAATGTTAGTGCCACCCTATGGAGGGTGATTTACTAAGACTGGAGCATGCAAAATTTGGTGTAGATCTGCATATAAACCAATCAGGTTCCAGGTTTTACTAGCAAAACGTAATTGAAAAAGCTGAAAGTGATTGTAAAGTCTTGTTTTTTTATTTATTTTTTAAATAACAAACATGTTATACTTACCTGCCCTTTGCAGTGGTTTTGCACAGAGGAGCCTGGATCCTGGATCAGGGACATGGCATGCAAAAACGTGCATTAGCAGGTGCCCGTCTTGCCAGGCATAGGCTAAAGCCTATGCGCAGGAACATTGGCGCCAACAGGCGAACTCACATTAGCGCTAACAGGCGATCTCATATGCGCATGATCGAAAATACGTGCACACATTAGCCATTAATGCTGGGGCCAATTTGACCCAGCTTTCTGACCACGCCGCTGTCTCCAGTCCTGCCCTTTGGCTTGCCTTGACCCTGATTATTCCTGCCTGTCTGCCCAATTTCCTGTTGCCAAACCCAGCTTGACCTCTGACCATTCTCTGCCTGCTGTTTATGAAAGAAGTATCCTCTGTGTATGACCTAGCTTGTCTGACTGCTCCAGTCTTCTGCTTCCAGCCCGTGTAGCTCCGGTACTGCCGTCCTACATCTACAACTTACCTGCATCCGCTTTCCTGCATCCACAGTTCCTTTTACCTTATGCTGCTCAGCAATCCAGTTTGGTCCTGCTACTCATCAGCTGGCACTACCGCTACCAACGGAGGGCTTTGCAGGTGCTCTTACTTCCCTGTGCTCTGGCGGCCACTGTTGCAACTCCAGTGGTCCTTGAGCCGGGGATGTACAAGAGGTCTCCCTCTACTGGTCAGGCTCTCCCAGACTGTATGTAACACCTCTTCTCGGGTCCCTGACTAGAGCTCCGGGGCCCTCCCTCCTGTCGAGTGGCCCCACAGCAAGCAGCTTGCTATGGAGGCACCAGAGCCGAGCTGCAGTTCCCTGTGTCTATTCAGACACGGGGCTGTCGTTCGGCCCCACCCTCTCGCTCTCTCCTAATTGGCTGACTTTGATTGACAGCTGTGAGAGCCAATAGTGCCACTGCTGTGTCTCAGATAATCAGCAGGGAGAGTTTCGGATGGTCAAGGGACGCGTGGACGTCGCTGGATAGAGATGAGCTCGGGTAAGTATTAGGGGGGCTATTAAGATTAAGATAAAAAAAACCTTCTGCCTTTACAACTCCTTGAAGTTAGAAGCCGATTGGCTACAATGCACAGCTGCACCAGATTCTGTGTGCACCAGTTTTAGTAAATCAAAGCCAATGCACCATCCAGCACTTGTGCCCTCTGCCCGCACCTAAACACCAGGATTACATGCCCCAGGGCTAAACATCCAGTGTGCATGAGGCCTTGACTGTATTTTGAAGTAGTACTTCAATCTGTCTCTGTACTAGCCTTATGTATTGCCCTATAGAGCAGCATTTGTAGTGGGGGAGGTCAGGGCAGCAATATAAGCCAATCACACTTTACTGCTTGGAAGCTTGTTGATTGGAGGAGAAAGCCCAAACATGACCCCATCGGAGAGTAGCTGTTCATTGCCTATCCAATCACAGCCTAGATTAAGCTGTACAATCACAGCCTAGATTAAAGTGGTTGTAAACCCTTACAAACCACTTTGACCTACAGGTAAGCCTAGATTAAGGCTTACCTGTAGGTCCAAGCAATATCTCCTAAACCTATATGGTTTAGGAGATATTTGCCCGAAAACGGGCACCGCTGTCTACGGCGCATGCGCCGTAGACAGCGGCGCGCAGGCGCACTGAGCGCGGCATTTCCAAGAATGGAGCTGCCGTGCGTGTCGACTCTCGTGCGCGTGACGTCATCGCGGCTTCGCCGAATGACAGCGGCGGAGCTGCGAAACCCCACCGAAAAGATGGATGCGGCGGACTACAGGGGACAGCGGCGACTTCGCTGGCTCCTGTGTAAGGTAAGTGACACATAATGGGCTACTATGCGATGCAGAGTAGTCCATTATGCTTTTCCTTTGCAGGAATGAAAGAGGAAGTAAACTCATCAGGGTTTACTTCCTCTTTAAGCTGTACAATCACAGCCTACACTTTTTGTAGCTGCTGACTTTTAATAAACTTACAAACAAGTGGACCTCCACTTTAAGTAACACTTAGAAGTATTGTCCCCTGCCCAACCTTGGACTAGAGAGTGAAAGGGAATGCAGAAGAACGATGAGCTCCTCTCACTGTCACTGCTCTCTCCTCCAAGTCCAAATGATTGGCTCTTTGTGCTGCTTCTCCCTCCCCCAGTCTAAGCTCTGCTGTACAATGAATGCAAGGACCTGAAAGGAAATCAAATTTATGCCTACACTGCCTGCATTAAAAAAATAAAAAAAAATACATGCAACAATATACAAATGGATACAAAGCTTCCCTGATTTGTGTCTTTATCTGCCAGGAGTTCAGCTTTAACCCTGTGCACCAACCCCTCCCCCTCCCTATCGCAATCCCAGGAAACCTGCCAGTAAACAATGTGTCAGCCATCGCTGACTTGTTTTTAAATGTGTGAGCGAAAGGTCCTGATTCATCATGAGTCACGAGTGTGGAAAAAGTAAGAGGTTCACGAAGAAGACAACTCCTGTCCTGTGTACTTGTTCTGAGTCCAGGGCACGCTACATAGTGCTGAGAAGATTGGCGGAGCCGGGGCTGCCTCTAGAAATGTTAGTCAGCAACAGCGTGCTCTAGATCTGTTAGAAATGTAAAAATTAAACAAATGATAAAAACCCAAAATAAGAAACACTTGAGAATTGGAGTGCTTTCCCATACTGGTGGTAAGGAGAAAAGTGTTTACTTTACTTACTTACCTAATACTGGTGGTCAGTGTAGGGAGCCCTAGTCTTGGTGGTCAGCGTAAGGAGTATTGGTGGTCAGTGTAGGGGCCCTAGTCTTTTTGGTCAGTGTAGGGAGCCCTAGTCTTGGTGGTCAGTGTAGGGAGCCCTAGTCTTGGTGGTCAGTGTAGGGAGCCCTAGTCTTGGTGGTCAGTGTAGGGAGCCCTAGTCTTGGTGGTCAGTGTAGGGAGCCCTAGTCTTGGTGGTCAGTGTAGGGAGCCCTAGTCTTGGTGGTCAGTGTAGGGAGCCCTAGTCTTGGTGGTCAGTGTAGGGAGCCCTAGTCTTGGTGGTCAGTGTAGGGAGCCCTAGTCTTGGTGGTCAGTGTAGGGAGCCCTAGTCTTGGTGGTCAGTGTAGGGAGCCCTAGTCTTGGTGGTCAGTATAGGGAGCCCTAGTATTGGTGGTCAGTGTAGGGAGCCCTAGTATTGGTGGCCAGTGTAGGGAGCCCTAGTATTGGTGGCCAGTGTAGGGAGCCCTAGTATTGGTGGCCAGTGTAGGGAGCCCTAGTATTGGTGGCCAGTGTAGGGAGCCCTAGTCTTGGTGGCCAGTGTAGGGAGCCCTAGTCTTGGTGGTCAGTGTAGGGAGCCCTAGTCTTGGTGGTCAGTGTAGGGAGCCCTAGTCTTGGTGGACAATGTAGGGAGCCCTAGTCTTGGTGGACAGTGTAGGGAGCCCTAGTCTTGGTGGACAGTGTAGGGAGCCCTAGTCTTGGTGGACAGTGTAGGGAGCCCTAGTCTTGGTGGACAGTGTAGGGAGCCCTAGTCTAAGTGGTCAGTGTAGGGAGCCCTAGTCTAGGTGGTCAGTGTAGGGAGCCCTAGTCTAGGTGGTCAGTGTAAGGAGTCCTAGTCTTGGTGGTCAGTGTAGGGAGTCCTAGTATTGGTGGTCAGTGAAGTGCCTCCTCACACCGGTGATCAGTTCAGCACCCCTCCAGATAGACTGTCATTGTAGTGGCCCCTTACATTGGCAGTCAGGGTAGAAATGACCCATTACAATGGTGAGCAGTGTGCTGACCCTTTACTTTGGTGGTCAGCGTAGTGATTCCTTACATTATTGATCAGTAAACTGACCCATTACATTGGTGATAAGTGTGGTCACTCCTTAGATCAGTGGTCAGTGTAGTGAACACTTACATTGGCGGTCAGCTAAGTTACCTCTTATAATGGTGGTCAGTGTGGTGACTCTTTACATTTGTGGTTATTGTAACAACCCCTTACATTGGCAATAGCCTAGTGATCTCTTATTTTAGTGGTCAATGAAGTGCCCCCTTACATTGGTAGTCAGTGAAATTACCCCTTACGGTGGTTAGTGTCGTGAACCCTTATATGGGTGATTGTTGTAGTGGCTCCTTACACTTGTGATCAGTGTAATGGACCATTACATTGGTCGTCAGTGTAGTGGACCATTACATTGGTCGTCAGTGTAGTGGACAATTGCATTGGTGGTCAGTGTAGAGGACCATTACATTGGTCGTCAGTGTAGAGGACCATTACATTGGTTGTCAGTGTAGAGGACCATTACATTGGTTGTCAGTGTAGAGGACCATTACATTGGTTGTCAGGGTAGAGGATC
This sequence comes from Lithobates pipiens, assembly GCF_037356315.1. Taxonomy (NCBI): domain Eukaryota; kingdom Metazoa; phylum Chordata; class Amphibia; order Anura; family Ranidae; genus Lithobates; species Lithobates pipiens. The sequence goes on from NW_027507788.1 coordinate 23,743,579, forward strand.
ATTACATTGGTGGTCAGCGTAGAGGACCATTACATTGGTTGTCAGTGTAGAGGACCATTACATTGGTCAGTGTAGAGGACCATTACATTGGTGGTCAGTGTAGAGGACCATTACATTGGTCAGTGTAGAGGACCATTACATTGGTGGTCAGCGTAGAGGACCATTACATTGGTTGTCAGTGTAGAGGACCATTACATTGGTCAGTGTAGAGGACCATTACATTGGTGGTCAGTGTAGAGGACCATTGCATTGGTGGTCAGTGTAGAGGACCATTGCATTGGTGGTCAGTGTAGAGGACCATTACATTGGTTGTCAGTGTAGAGGACCATTACATTGGTTGTCAGCGTAGAGGACCATTGCATTGGTGGTCAGCATAGAGGACCATTACATTGGTCAGTGTAGAGGACCATTACATTGGTGGTCAGTGTAGAGGACAATTACATTGGTGGTCAGTGTAGAGGACCATTGCATTGGTGGTCAGTGTAGTGGACAATTGCATTGGTGGTCCGTGTAGAGGACCATTGCATTGGTGGTCAGTGTAGAGGACCATTGCATTGGTGGTCAGTGTAGAGGACCATTGCATTGGTGGTCAGTGTAATGGACCATTACATTGGTGATCAGTATATTGACCCCTAACATGCACAAGCTACATAACAGTCAGTGAGAGAAGAGCCACCTTACATTGGTGGTCAGTGGGAAGAAAGCCCCCCTTACAGTTAGCTTAAAGATCGCTGGATTTAATGGTAACTTCTCTGAGAGGTAGAGATGGCTGACGGGGCCCCTGGCACCCTCTGGAGGATCCCTGGATGAGAATTCTGCTTTAAACAGACGGCACGGTTAGGATTGCCTAGAGGCATCAAGGCACGGCATGCCTGGATTGTATTCTCACAATTATTGGAGGGCCGCCGGTTGATCGAAATTGCAGTAAACAGACACGGATCCAACATCTATTATCTGAGCATAGGCCGTAGAAAAGCACTGGACTCCTCTGTGCCGTTGGGGCTGCTGGTTGTGCGTCCACATTGTACACCTACACACGTACACACGTACACACACCACGACGAAGGAGTGGAGTGTTCTGGGCTGAGTCATCCGCTGAATTTAGAAGCAGATTGGGTAGGGAGATGAAGATCCCGGTGATACACGCTCCCCTCCTCCCACTCACACTCCAATCTGGCAGCCAGCCCAGCCTCACTCCTCACTATCTTCAACCGATTATTTAACAAGCAGGTTAACCCAACATTCCATCATTACTAACAGGTCTACCAGGACTAACCAGCAGCATCTCTAAAATGTACCTATTATTATAATCCTCTAAGTACTGTCCTGGATCTATGGTGAAAAATGCCGCCTGCAGCTGATCTATGTTTAAATCTTTAAGGACCCGTTTACGTGTGTGTGTGGGGCATTCACGCACATTATGCCACTCATCAACTCGTGTTGTATTACGGGCTTATTTTACGCTAGCGCTGCTCTCTAAGGAGCAATCTGCATTCAGGTCACACTTCAGTGGGCATTTGACATGTGGTGAGGGGGTGTTGTATCTCCGCCGGCCAATTGAACCCCGCTACTGCAGGCTGTCCCCATTCAGCTGAAGGGGTCACATTTAGCAGGCAGTACTGCCCACTGGAGGCAACCGCGGGAATAATTTTTGCCACACCACGATGCAAAGCAGCTGTCTTTGCAGCATAGGGCAAAACGATTAGGGGGCAGTAAAAAAGGTAGCTCAGCAGCTATTTTACCAGTGGCGGCTGGCTGTGGCGGCTGGTGCTCAAAATTTTTGGGAGGGAGCGCAAACAAACTGAAAAATTCTGGGGAAAAAAAAAAAACATCTATTTGTGGGAAAAAAATGATAAAAATTTAATTTGGGTACAGTGTTACATGACCGCGCAATTGTCATTCAAAGTGTGACAGCTCTAAAAGCTGAAAATTGGTCTTGGCCGGGGGGGGGGGGGGGGTTTAGGTGCCCAGTAAGCAAGTGGTTAACTAATCTTATTTTTTATGCAATTCTCCTTTAAGGGGGTGTGTCCTATCCCTGCAAACTTTTGCCGATAGGTGTCCCTCATTCCCATCTCAAAAAGTTGGGAGGTTTGAGTTTAGATATGCTTTACGTAGAACCTTTGTTACATTCAATGAGAATTTACTATGTGTAGGGCTCAATCAAACGTCATCGTTCTGTAGCGGTGCGTAAATGATCACGCATTGCGTTCGACCAGCTTATTCCTTATCAATGGCATAAACGGATGAAAAAAAATAGGCTTTTTTTTTTTTTTTTTTTTTTTTAGAAAGCAGCGCACCACAACATGCAGTATATGCGTTGTGGTCAGGGTCGTCTTTAATATTGATTGGACCCTGGGCAAAAAAATTCTTGGGGGCCCCCCCTGCTCTGAGACATATGGTAAATAGCAGCTAGACTTAAAATCAGTTTACTGTATCAGATCAGGCAGAAATTGTGATTGGTTGCCAGCGCTTACAGCATATCATTACTGCTTACTGACTGGTTGCTAGAGGTTACAGTAGACATCACTGCTCACTGATTGGTTGCTAGAGGTTACAGCACCTCATCTCTTCACTGCAGGGGAGCATCATATGCATATGAATGCCGCCTTTATTTACATATCAATGCTGCTGGCCACAGCTATTTACTTAGTAATGCTGCCGCTATTTACATATGATTGCTGGTTATTTACATGTAAACACAGAGTCTGCAGGTGAGTCATCTGTACACATTAGGGCAGAGCTGGGCAGCATTAGTAGCAGCACTTCACACTGAGATATCGGGGCACAGCACAGGACTAAAACTTCAAGGGACAAGGGAATTTAAACCTGGGATAGTTGGCAAGTATGAGGCAGGTGCTTTGGGCCCCAAAAAAATGACAGGGCCCAGGGCAGCTGCCCCTTTTGCCCTGCCTTAAAAACGGCCCTGGTTGTGGTGCATGTGTGTTGGGCTCTACTATACAATGAATGGAATCGCACCGAGCGGATGAGTCGCCACAATGGGCAGAAGTGAATGCGCCCCTTAGAGAACCCAGCTGGAATGTGATGGAAGCCATAGGCCAATGGTCACATATATGGCCATTAAACACTGGAGCCGAACAACCTGCAGGGAGCTGGTGGGTGACAGCGGGAGATGGCGGATGGTGTCAGAACTTAGCATGGTGAACAGCAGTGGTTACAAGGAGAGGGGGAGAAGATATCAGAAGGAGATTGCCTGAGACACCAGGGAACATCTTTAATGAGATAAAACCATGAGCAGACACTGGAGTAATGACCGCATGATGGGTGAGTTACTGCAGATGAAACCAGAGCCGTCTAATGACACAGAGCCCATCCTAATTGGCTGAAAATGATACGGCCAACCTCTCCCGATCCAGGAGATGAGACGATGACACCGATCTAATGAGACATCCACTCTTCTCCAATATTGAGTCCTTTCTCTTATTCCCAAATTATCTCTAGCCATTGTGCTCTGGAACTACAAGTACTAGCATGCCCTTCCAGCCCATTTAAAGAGAATGTATTTTGGTTATTATACACTATGTTACCAAAAGTATTGGGCCGCTAACAGCTTAACCACTTCAGCCCCAGAAGATTTTACCCTCTTGATGACCAGAGCATTTTTTTTTTTGCGATTTGGCACGGCGTCGCTTTAACCAATTGCACGACGCTGTACCCAAACAAAATTGATGTCCTTTTTTTTCCCTACAAATAGAGCTTTCTTTTGGCAGTATTTGATCACCTCTGCAGTTTTTATTTAGAAAAAAAAAAAAAAAAAATTTTTTTTTTACAAAAACAATACGTTTTGCTATAATAAATATCACCAAAAAAATAAAAAATACAAAAAAATGTCTCTCGTAGCTTAGGCCAATATGTATTCTTTTACATATTTTTTGTTAAGAAAAAAAAAAAAAAAAAAAAGTGTATATTGATTGGTTTGTGCAAAAGTTATAGCATCTACAAAATAGAAGATAGATTTATAGATTTATGGCACATATATATACACAAATACACACACATATACATACACACATATATATATATATATATATATATATATATATATATATATATATATACACACACACACACACACACACACATATATAAACATACACATATATATATATATATATATATATATATATATATATATATACACATACACATACACACACACACACATATATATATATACACATACACACACACACATATATACGTGTGTGTATATATATATATATATATATATATATATATATACATACACACACATATACACACACACATACATATATTATATAATATATATATATATTTTTTTTATTAGTAATGGCGGGGATTTGCGATTTTTAGCGGGATTGCAACATTGCGGCAGACAGATTGGACACTTCTGACACCACTGACATTTAGACAGCGATCAGAGCTAAAAATAGCCACTGATTACTGTGTAAATGTCATTGGCAAAGAAGGGGTAAAAAACTAGGAGGCGATCAAGGGGTTAAATGTGTTCCCTCAGCATGTTCTAACTGTAGGGGGGATGGGTTACCTAGGACATGACAGAGATCACTGCTCCCGATTACAGGGAGTAGTGATCTCTGACATGTCACTAGATAGAATAGGGAAATGCCTTGTTTACATAGGCATCTGCCCGTTCTGCCTCTCCTCGTCGTGAGCCACCAGTGGACATTGAGTTTTTGGGACCCGCAGGCACACTCCTGTGGCGGGCGTGGGCCTGCTAGCCTGGGATTATGAAGGGATGTATGGGTGTGCCCTTTTGCGCACCCGTGCCATTCTGCCGACGTACATCGGCGTGCGGCGGTCGGGAAGCAGTTAAACTCTTCTGGGAAGGCTGTCCACATGGTTTAGGAGTGTGTCTATGGGAATGTTTGACCATTCTTCCAGAAGCGCATTGGGGGGGGGGTCAGGCACTGATGTGGATGAGAAGGCCTGACTTGCAGTCCCTGCTCTAATTCATCCCAAAGGTGTTCTATCAGGTTGAGGTGCAGGCCAGTCAAGTTCCTCCACCCCAAACTCGCTCATCCATGTCTATATAGACCTTTGTGTCAGTGGGAGGAACAATGCCCCATCAATGGTATAAGTGGGAGGAAGCGTGCCTCTCAAGGGCCAAAATGTAGGCAAGCAAAGGGCCACATCCAACTCCATTCCACAGTATGGAGACCTTAGTCTAGGGACTGGAGAACGGAGATATATTTACCTAAGCCCCCCAGCACAAGACCAGTTCTCTGTGGTTCCTTCCCCCCTGCAGTCTAGCGGTCTTGTACGGTGGGCTGTTCCTGACATCATCATACCCATAGACCTGGATAGTGACGGAGCAACTTTTGCCACAGTAGCAGAGGATTGGGTGAGTATACAGCTTCCTGGTTGCCCCAGGACAAAATGAGTAGTTGCCCCATGCAGTGCGTGCACAGCCCCACTACATAGGAACTTTTGTTTGCCCGGAGTTGGGTTTTAAGGTTCCCACCTACAGGTGCTATCAAGCAGGGAACCACAAGGTGCAGCAACACCATGCAGTTTGGCAGGCATTTGCAGGTGAGCGGGGGGTGCCTTTAACAATCAATGGTACCGGAGCACGTCTGCTTAGAAGGCAGCGTGTTTCTGTGAAGATGTTTTGCGCACGTTCCTAACATTGTGATACGGGGTGATTAAGATTAGTGTGGTAGATGCATTGTCACGTAAGTTGTGCCAAACCACAACCCTCCAAACCACACACCCAGATGTTGCACCTGTTAGAAATCCTTGTAACATCCGTGCCCTCAACTGATATATCAAACAATGTTATCAGCTTTCTCAGCTATCTTCTATGAACTATAAAACACCTCATCCCTATGTCATGGAGATGATGATAGGGGGTGGAGGCGTTTATTTCCAAATCAGGAAAGTAGCCCAGTGTGACAACCCTGCTCCTCCAAAGACACAATTGTGTTGTCACACTAGAACAGGAAGTGTGTTACATACAGGATCACCTGGTGAAAATAAAACCTGAAAAGAGAAAACAAATGCAGCCACCACATTGAAGGACTGGTAAGCTACAATATATGACATTTTTTTTTTGGATTTAGATACACTAACCGTTTTTGAACACAAACTAACCAATGATCATGAAATCTTGATAAAGCTTTCTAGTTTAGGTGAATAATCATCCTGTTTAGGCAGCTTTAGTCGATAAAACCTCCTGATTATTATGTGTACGGTGCATAAAAAAAGAGCTGGACACAGGCCATTAGGTGGATATCTATTCTGTCCGACATGCCAATCTATACTGTTTAATGACTATAAATGCTTTTAGCTTCCCATAATGGACAGATCTCCCCAGAGCCCCACGCACACATCACCCTGCCCTACCCACTCTAACCGTTCAGTGGGGGCTGGAGCAAACAGAAACTGGGGGGGGGGGGGGTGTCAGTATCTCACTGTTCTGGACCTCAGGTGTCAGTGTCTTACTATTCTGGACCTCGGGTGCCAGTGTCTTACTGTTCTGGACCTCGGGTGCCAGTGTCTCACTGTTCTGGACCTCGGGTGCCAGTGTCTCACTGTTCTGGACCTCGGGTGCCAGTGTCTCACTGTTCTGGACCTCGGGTGCCAGTGTCTCACTGTTCTGGACCTCGGGTGCCAGTGTCTCACTGTTCTGGACCTCGGGTGCCAGTGTCTCACTGTTCTGGACCTCGGGTGCCAGTGTCTCACTGTTCTGGACCTCGGGTGCCAGTGTCTCACTGTTCTGGACCTCGGGTGCCAGTGTCTCACTGTTCTGGACCTCGGGTGCCAGTGTCTCACTGTTCTGGACCTCGGGTGCCAGTGTCTCACTGTTCTGGACCTCGGGTGCCAGTGTCTCACTGTTCTGGACCTCGGGTGCCAGTGTCTCACTGTTCTGGACCTCGGGTGCCAGTGTCTCACTGTTCTGGACCTCGGGTGCCAGTGTCTCACTGTTCTGGACCTCGGGTGCCAGTGTCTCACTGTTCTGGACCTCGGGTGCCAGTGTCTCACTATTCTGGACCTCTGGTGCCAGTGTCTCACTATTCTGGACCTCGGGTGCCAGTGTCTCACTATTCTGGACCTCGGGTGCCAGCGTCTCACTATTCTGGACCTCGGGTGCCAGTGTCTCACTATTCTGGACCTCGGGTGTCAGTGTCTCACTATTCTGGACCTCGGGTGTCAGTGTCTCACTATTCTGGACCTCGGGAGCCAGTGTCTCACTATTCTGGACCTCGGGTGCCAGTGTCTCACTATTCTGGACCTCGGGTGCCAGTGTCTCACTATTCTGGACCTCGGGAGCCAGTGCGTCCTTGATCTGGACCTCAGGTGCCATTGTGTCACAGTTCTGAACCTCAGGTGCCAGTTTGTCACTGTTCTGGATCTCAGGTGTCAAGGTCTCACTGTTCTGGACCTCGGGAGCCAGTGTCTCACTGTTCTGGACCTCAGGTGCCAGTGTGTCACTGGTCTGGACCTCAGGTGCCAGTATCTCACTGTTCTGGACCTCAGGTGCCAGTGTGTCACTGTTCCGGACCTCAGGTGCCAGTGTGTCACTGTTCTGGACCTCAGGTACCAGTGTGTCCTTGATCTGGACATCAGGTGTCAGTGTCTCACTGTTCTGGACCACATGTGTCAGTGTCTCACTGTTCTGGACCTCATGTGTCAGTGTCTCACTGTTCTGGACCTCATGTGCCAGTGTGTCACTGTTCTGGACCTCATGTGCCAGTGTGTCACTGTTCTGGACCTCATGTGCCAGTGTGTCACTGTTCTGGACCTCATGTGCCAGTGTGTCACTGTTCTGGACCTCATGTGCCAGTGTGTCACTGTTCTGGACCTCATGTGCCAGTGTGCCACTGTTCTAGACCTCAGGTGTCAGTCCGTCCTTGATCTGGACATCAGGTGTCAGTGTGTCACTATTCTGGACCTCAGGTGTCAGTGTCTTACTGTTCTGGACCTCAGGTGCCAGTGTGTCACTGTTCTGGACCTCAGGTGCCAGTGTGTCACTGTTCTGGACCTCAGGTGCCAGTGTGTCACTGTTCTGGACCTCAGGTGCCAGTGTGTCACTGTTCTGGACCTCAGGTGCCAGTGTGTCACTGTTCTGGACCTCAGGTGTCAGTCCGTCCTTGATCTGGACATCAGGTGTCAGTGTGTCACTATTCTGGACCTCAGGTGTCAGTGTCTTACTGTTCTGGACCTCAGGTGCCAGTGTGTCACTGTTCTGGACCTCAGGTGCCAGTGTGTCACTGTTCTGGACCTCAGGTGTCAGTCCGTCCTTGATCTGGATATCAGGTGTCAGTGTCTTACTATTCTGGACCTCAGGTGCCAGTGTGTCCTTGATCTGGACATCGGGTGTCAGTGTGTCACTATTCTGGACCTCGGGTGCCAGAGTGTCACTATTCTGGACCTCGGGTGCCAGAGTGTCACTATTCTGGAGCTCAGGTGCCAGAGTGTCACTATTCTGGAGCTCAGGTGTCAGTGTGTCACTGTTCTGGACCTCAGGTGCCAGTGTGTCACTGTTCTGGACCTCAGGGGTCAGTCCGTCCTTGATCTGGATATCAGGGGTCAGTGTCTTACTATTCTGGACCTAATGTGTCAGTTTCTCACTGTTCTGGACCTCAGGTGCCAGTGTGTCCTTGATCTGGACATCAGGTGTCAGTGTGTCACTATTCTGGACCTCAGGTGTCAGTGTGTCACTATTCTGTACCTCGGGTGCCAGAGTGTCACTATTCTGGATCTCAGGTGTCAGTGTGTCACTATTCTGGACCTCGGGTGTCAGCATTCTAGACCCATGAGTGTCAACGTGCCACGATTCCTGAACTCAGCTGTAAGTGTGTCACTATTCTGGATCTGAAGTGTCGGTGGCACGGTGCATCACTGTTCTAGATCCAGGGTCTCCATTTGTATCCCGGGTGTGAGTTTTTCTTTGTTCCTAACTTCAGGTGTCAGCATGTCACTATCTCTGACCTCAGGTGTAAGTACGTCACTTTTCCTCACCTCAAGTGCCCGTGTTCTCGATCCCAGGTGTCAAATGCCATCGCCCCTAACGCCAGTTGTCGGTGCCCCCCTTTGTAGTTAGAATAAAAGTTAAAAAATAAACGTGTTCCCTGCAGCAAAGAGAGTTAAAACTTGCCTTTCCAGCCAGAGTCTGCAGGTTCAGGCATCTTATGTTGACCCCTGGCCTAGGCCTGAGGGTCACTGTTGGTTTATAGTTTAAATCCTGTAACACATTTCATTCATGTTCTTGCGTGAAACTCTTATGATCCCGTTTATATCCCCTGCGTGGGAATTTAACGTTTGGTTTTTCCTTTGCATATCAATATATACATTGTACCAGAAAACTTGCCTCTCCAACCCTCCCATTCCACTGATTTTCACAGTATTGAAGAGATACCGCTGCCTAAAGAATCTTCAGAATACAGTAAAACCTTGGATTGAGAGTAACTTGGTTTGAGACTTCACTTTCAGATCACTCTACTGCAGGGTAGTCTTCCCGGTCACGATTGCAGACTGAAAGCGGTGAGAGCCGGTGGTGCGGAGGATGGTCTATGTGGACATCTTTACCCCGGATGCCTGCATACTTAGATGTGCCTCTTTTAATCATAAACCATGTAAGTTGCTAAATGTTGTACCTTCATTAATATGTAACCATATTGCTACACTTAGAGGCTCCTCTCTTCTCTTTTATATTCTGTAGTTCCTGCTGGATTTTGCTTCTAATCCACTTGTGGAGGATGTCATTTGTGGATGGACATTTTATGGTTACACAACCTGGTCACATTCCTATAATCTTTTTATATGGACTATAAACTGAAGGACTTCTGAATAAATGGTTGTGGAACGAATCATCTGAATTTCCATTATTTCTTATGGGGAAATTTGCTTTGATATACAGGTGCTTTGGATTACAAGCATGCTCCTGGGACGAATTATGCTCACAATCCAAGGTGTTACTGTACTACACTTCCGGTAGTGTTAATTACCTGGGTCTCCTGCTACATTCAGTGGTTTGATCTGTAGACACCTTCTTTACTAAGGTGTCCAATACTTATGTTGGGGCTGGTGGAAGGAACCATAGAGTGCAGCGGGGAGGATTTGGCATTTGACACTCCTGGAGTGGTATCTCATTACAGAAAAAAACTGAAAGAGCGCTAGAAGAGGCGAGAATTAATGGTTGACTTAAAATGGGACAACGTTAAAAAAATAAAAATAAAAAATTGCTAGTGCCAGTTCCATTAACCCATTAAAGTGGTTGTATAGCCTTTTTTGTAACTTTTACCTACAGGAAAGCCTATAATAAGGCTTACCTGTAGGTAAAAAAAATATCTCCTAAACCTGTACGGTTTAGGAGATATTCCCCTCGGTATGCGCCGCTGACTGCAGCGTCGCATGCGCACGAGGGGATTCTCGGCCTGAAAATCTGGTGTCTTGTAAAATAGTGTCCTCCATCAGATAGTGTCCCCTGCGTACTGCGCATGCGCAGTACACAGGAACACAGATTCCGAAAATTGCCGAGAATGAACGGCGCCTGCGCCGTGAGTCCAGGTTCTAGCCCCACTATCCAAGTGGACATAGAGTTAGAATAAAAAAGAGCCGAGCGCAGCGAGGCCGAGCCCGAAGCGCGGCGAGCGAAGCTCGCCCGCGAGGGGCACTCTAAAACTCACAACCCTATGTCCGCTTGGATGGTGGGGCTACCACCTCCACTCACGGCGCAGGCGCCATTCAGCTTCGGAGATTTTCCGAAGCTTCGTCTACTCCGTACTGCGCATGCGCAGTACGGAGTGGACACTATGTGATAGCCGGACTCTATACGGCAGAACACCGGCAGTGGCCGGCGGCCGGAAAGAAATCTCCCGCGGGCATGCGCGGGAGTGACGATATCGCGGCTCCGGCCACTCACAGCGCCGGAGCCGCGATACCGGGAAGAAACGCAGAGGGAGCATGTCAGCTCCCTCGGCGTGGATTGTGCCAGATGTCGGGGCCTCGTTCTAAGGTAAGTATTTCATAATGAGCTAGTATGCGGTGCATACTAGCTCATTATACCTTTTGCTTTGCAGGTGTTAAAAAAAAAAAAAAAAAAATAGCGGGTTTACTACCGCTTTAATGCAGGGTTTCTCGAACAGGGTTCCTCCAATGGTTGCTAAGGGTTCCTTGAGCAATGACAAATTTTTGTCTCTCGGATTCAAGAGGCGAGTATTAATGGTCGACTTAAAATGAGACAACATTCAAAAAAAAATTGCTAGTGCCAGTTCCATTAACCCTTTAATGCATTATCTTGGATATGTATATTGTCTTTTTTTTAAAGAATTTGTAAAAATAAAATGTTATTTTTTTTATAAAAAATTTCATTTCCTGGGTACCAACATTGTCCATTTTCCTCCTTGCCAGGGACCCGACACGGGCCGCCCCAGACCCTCCCCTTTTAACCCTTTAATGCAGATATGTGGCGTCACAGTGGTGAGCTTTAAAAATGAGCTGCCATATATATGCATACAGTGGGCATACCTGATTTGTGTTAGAAGCACGCTCACTTGGTACCTCCAACACAAAGACGGCACCATCACCAACAGCCCCCTGGACACTATGTACCAACTGGAGACCGTGGCACAGGCTCCTGATCACGTGGACACTATAAAAGACAATCACAGTGTTCAAATGACTTGGCATCCCAAGTAGCGCCTCCAGATCCTGCTGGCTGTAGTAGAATACACTCAATGGCTCGCACTGTTCATTCAAGAAGGTACATTAAATTATGGAATCTGACCATCCCTGGACGCAAACAGTTTGCATCCAGGGCCAGCGTTTCCAGCCACATACTAACTGGTCGCAGCTAGTCGTTCAGTTTGTATGCGACCATGGCAAAGGGTGCTGCTGCTTTGAGAAGTGGTATGAAGCCACCTCTGAAGCCAGCAGCCCACCCTCCCTTATTCACCAAACTGAATGAGGCCTAAGAGATGTGAAACTTCATCTTGAGCATTCAATTTGTGACACGTGCATGAGATAGTTTTTTCCGGCAAAAAAAAAAAATGGAACTCCGTTTAGCCAGTGCTGTGATTTACACTGCTCAGCCAGGCAGCTGGCATCACTATTCAGTTCAGCTTTGCAGCTCCCCATGTCCTGACCAGCATGGCGGCATCTAGCATTTTCAGAAGAAATTCAGCAATGAAAAACTGTGTTTTTTTTTTTTTTCTAAGAAACTTCCCAGATATCTCTACCCAGACTGAATCAAATGGCAATTCTTTGTCTGGAGTACATAATTCTAGAAAACATCATCATCTTGTTCTGGCACACTGACACTGGGCCACGCTGCCCCCGTAGAAGAAAAAAAAAAAGCCATTTTGCTTGTAAATGGCATCAAGGGACAATTTTGTCAGTATGCCCATCGAGTGATTTTTCCCCAATCGGACGCTAGAGGGCGCTATAAGTCTACGGATCTTACGCAAGGCGAAGTTCTAGGCGAGAAAATAAAATTTGTAGACAGCGGCAAGCTGAAAAGAAGTAAAGTAGAAGTTGTGCCTGTTCGCTTTACTACTGTACACAGCTGGGACACCTGACGCAGGAGGGTTCCACCGTCCCTCCTCCGCCCATCCCTTGGGTGTGACCCCCTCGCAGCTTAATGGTGTCTATAGCCTGAGCTCAAGAGGTCGTGTGACTGTGACTCAGCGTCTGGGGAAAACAACCACACGACTGAATACTAGCACTACGTCACGGGGGCAAAGGAGTACAACACGCAGCTACTAAACACTCAAAAAAAAAAGTTGCAAAAGCCTCAGCTTCTTATGGACTACAGCTCCTGGCAAGAGGCATGCTGGGAGTTGCAGTTCGGAAGTTTTCTAGGCTTCAACTTCAGGAAAAAAAAATTTCTCTTAGTTACAACAAAGGACCTGACAAAGGTGCCCCCTCAAGTTCCCCCCATATACTTTAGATACCCTCCCCCCGCAGTGACTCCCCAGCATTCGTGGTCAGTGGCAGGCTCTGGCCCTTATAAAAAACAGCCCCCAACATCAATGGCAGACCCAGGCTGCAATAACCCCCTCCCCCCAAGCATCAGTGTATTAATAACATTTCTACCCCCCCAAGAGTGTCTTACACGTTGGTGGTCATTGGCAGGCTTAGGCCATAACTCAAGAATTCGTGTCAGGCTCAGGTTGTAATAACAAACACCTGTCAGAATCAGTGGTCAGTGGCAGGCTCAGGTTGTAATAAACCCCTGTCAGAATCAGTGGTCAGTGGCAGGCTCAGGTTCTAATAACAAACACCTGTCAGAATCAGTGGTCAGTGGCAGGCTCAGGTTCTAATAACAAACACCTGTCAGAATCAGTGGTCAGTGGCAGGCTCAGGTTGTAATAAACCCGTCAGAATCAGTGGTCAGTGGCAGGCTCAGGTTGTAATAAACCCGTCAGAATCAGTGGTCAGTGGCAGGCTCAGGTTCTAATAACAAACCCCTGTCAGAATCAGTGGTCAGTGGCAGGTTCGGGTTGTAATAACAAACCCCTGTCAGAATCATGGGTCAGTGGCAGACTCAGGTTGTAATACCAAACCCCTGTCAGAATCAGTGGTCAGCGACAGGCTCAGGTTGTAATAACAAACCCCTGTAAGAATCAGTGGTCAGTGGTAAGCTCAGATGGTAATAACAAACCCCTGTCAGAATCAGTGGCAGGTTTAGGCTGTAATAACAAACCTCTTTCAGCATCAGTGGTCAGTGGCAGGTTCAGATGTAACAATAACACCCACCCCCCCCCCCCCCCAGCACCAGTGGCAGGCTAAGGCCCCTTTCACACGGGCGCCTCCATGCAATGGATTCCGCTTGCTCAGTGGAGGATCGCTCCATGCAGAGAGGACCCAAAGACAGTCCCGCTCTCATCTATGGGGAAATTGGATGGAAACAGACCGCCTGTCTGTTTTTGTCCGATCCTATCCGATCCGCCAGACGGATGAAAATCAGGGTCACCATCTATGTCCGCTGACATCCCCCGCTCCATAGGGAAGACTGCAAGGCCTGATCAGGTCCATCTGAAAAACTGACAGGCAGACATGATCAGACAGACCATGTGTAAAGGTCCTTAGGCTGTAATAACAAACCCCTTTCAGCATCAGTGGCCAGTGGCAGGTTCAGATGTAACAACAACAACGCCCCCCCCCCAGCACCAGCGGCAGGCTTAGGCTGCAAAAATATGCCCCTTCCCAGTACCAGTTGCAGGCTTAGGTTGCAATAACAAACCTCTTTCAGCATCAGTGGTCAGTGGCAGGCACAGACATAGCAATAACACCACCCCCACCACCAGTGGCAAGCTTAGGATGCAAAAATATGGCTGTAAAAATATGCCCTCCCAGCACCAGTGGCAGGCTCAGGCTGCAATAACATCTCCTTCCCATTTCTCCAGTTTTGCATTTTGGCACCCTTAAGCACTTATTTAATTTTGCACATTGCACAGCTTGTAGCTATTACTCAATCCTAACTAGTAGGGCTTAGGTCCTTGGACTTGCCCTGAGAGTCTTGGAATTGAGGGCATGTGGCCTTAAAGTCAGGTTCTCCCTTCCCACGGGGTCCTCCTACAGGGAAGCCACACCTACTACTTGGGCAGATCTCTTGAAGAATGGGGTCCGTCTGGGTGAACCATGAATACCCAAGCCCCCGCCAGAAGTCGTGCAAACCCAGGAGATCAGGGCTCTTTGGAGGTGGACAGTGTGATACACCCTGTGCACTTTTTTCTGTGTGCTTCACTTTTGCATTGCATGGGGTGTTTAGTTTTGTGTGCGCACACTGCACTACAGAGCTAAATAAATAAAAATGGTTCCCAAGCAAACCCACCGCCCACCCCCGCTGACTCAATGGGGTCCAATACAGGCCTAATGCCTATACCCCCCTATCAGCTGCCTTGACTGCCACCACTGGTCTTCCCAGTTGCTTATCTACATTATTTCCAGAGCTTCAGCCTTCTCCTCCTTACAGACAGTCCTCAAAAAAGGGATCTGTGAATGGGAAGACTACAATGCCCTTCTGCCCCAGTGGGGTGAAGAAACAGGCGACATTCCTGCACTTGTAGTCCATTGTTTACATCCTCCAATGCCATAACAGAATGTCCGTACCTCTGTACAGACAAAGGGATTAGAATAAACAATACAAGGGTCTGGATATTGCACCCATGACATACTGATTGTGGTTGCAGCCAGTGGCGGCTTCTTCTTTTGGGGGGGCTGCAAACAAAAAAGGGGGCAGCGGGGCCGCCGCTCCAGCATCAGCTCCTCCAGCTTCCTTCGACGGTGTGTCTCCTCTTCCGCCAAAGCGCTAAGCATCCAATAGAATTGGCTGATGCTTTGGCCAATCAGGAAACAGGTCTCACAGATCTGCCTCCTGATTGGCGGGGGGGGAGAGGAACTTTAGTGTGATAATAGCAAAAAATTCATTCACTTATCGTCAAACAGGGATGCTCTGTGCTCCGAGGCGACCCATTTTTGAAGCCTATTAGAGCCTCTGGCTCTAATTAGGTTCTTCAAGACAAACACCCTACCACATTGGAATCCATTGTCTCGGCGCCACTGATATGTAGATCAGGGGGCCGGACGCATGGATAGAGGAGGCGGAGCCCGTGCGCCCTCTATGGACAGGCCGCCAATGGTTTTAATACTCTACAAGCTTTGATGCAAAAATTTAATAAACTCATCATTTTTATTTTATAATCTGGGTGCAGTTATACATTTTTTTTTTTTGTGTAAGCTTGGGCAGAGGCTAAGCTGCGTTCACACGGGCATACTACAGAGTACGCCAATGCGAGGGTCATGTTAACCCGCACAGGGATGCACAGGTATTCCGTGCATCCCCTTGCAGGCAGTCCCATTCATGTCAATTGGCTACATTGACACAGCTGTGTTCCCAATGTGACAGCCGTGGCGTGCATGACCCCGATGTACATTGTCTGCACCAAATTCTGTCTCCTTCTTATCCTCCTGTAATGCCGCGTACACACGATCGGAAAATCCGCCAAACAAAAGTCCGATGAGAGCTTTTGGTCGGAAAATGCGACTGTGTGTATGCTCCATCGGACTTTTGCTGGCGGAATTTCACCAGCAAAAGACTGAGAGCAGGTTCTCAATTTTTCAGTCGGAAATTCAGACCGTCTGTACAAAATTCCGATGCGCAAAATTCCTACACATACTCGGAAACAATAATCGACGCATGCTTGGAAGCATTGAACTTAATTTTCTCAACTCGTCGTAGTGTTGTACGTCACCACGTTCTTGACGGTCAAAAGTTCCGAGAACTTTTGTGTGACCGTGTGTATGCAAGACAAGCTTGAGCGGAAATCCCGTCGGAAAAACCATCAGAGCTTTTTCCGACCAAAATTCAGATCGCGTGTACGTGGCATTACACTCTACAACACACCAATTAAAAAGCAAGTGTCCCGCGGGTGATGTAATAGTGGTGGCTGTAACAAGACCTATATGATTCCAGGTGACAGACCTTGCTGCCCTCTAGGGGTCGGAGGGAACCCAATGGAAACAGTGTAAAAATAAATAAAACGGAAAGAGAGCGCACCGGCCTTGCGCATTACCCAAGTGATGTTTATTAATAAAAAATAAAAATAGAAATACTCACAAACAAATTAGTCATGAAAGCATATCAAGGTCCACAATGGACCTACTAGATGGCTGATGCGTTTCGAGGGGAGATCCCCTCTTTAGCAGGCTCTGAGGAAGAGGGGCTCTGCCCTCGAAAACGGGCACCTGGTCACAGTTTCGAGGGGAGAGCCCCTCTTCCTCAGAGCCTGCTGAAGAGGGGATCTGCCCTCGAAACGCATCAGCCATCTAGTAGGTTCTCCGGCTTGCTAGGAACAGCCTCTGTGACCTATTTGCCTTGTGCCCATTGTGGACCCCGATATGCTTTTATGACTAATTTGTTTGTGAGTATATCTCATTTTATTTTTTATTAATAAACATCAGTTGGGTAATGCGCAAGGCCGGTGCTCCCTCTTTTTTGTTTTTTTTACAGTGACTCTACAATACACAACAGCCCTCTGAGCCAATCAGAGCCCTTCTCTTTGCGCAATGCCTATTAGCCCAACAACGAATGTCGATCCAGAAAGGGAAAGAACAGAGAACAGAGCCAATCAATAAGCTGCTTCTCCTTTCTTGACCTATCAGTGAACTTCAAGAGAGGGCGGGCTTGAACCGTGGAACACTCTCGCCTGCGTTTTCACAATTCCTGATTTGCTATCGTTCAGAAAATGACGCTCACAACCAAAAAGAGAAGGGCGGCCACAGCAGTGAACAACCTTCCGATCGATTTCTTAACGTCTCTTACACTATACAGGATTTTATTTTAGGATATGCGCAATGATGACCATTATTGGGCAAGTGACACCATATTCAGCCAACACATTTTCTAGACAGGCACGGCTTCCTGTTCCCCAAAACAGGAAGTCATACTGGAAGATCGTTAGGACGGACACAATGGGAGTACACTCTACAGCAACAAATACCACCGACACCATTTTAAGGAACGCTCCACTTTTGCTAAAAAGAAAAATATAAAACATAACGGCGTCACAAGTCATTTTGTCGTTTATAAGTAGAATTTGCCCTTTCATTTCAATCAGCAAACAGCTGCCAAAAAAATAATAAAGTTTCACTTCCTTGCAACCATGGCAACAGTACTCTATGTAAACGACTTCCTAGAATTCCTGAATCTTCTGAGTATTCGTCTCAATGCTTTCCTGCAAAAAGACTGCACAAAGCTTCCTCGATGACTCTGAAACGACACGGATCAATATTGATCCATGTGCACCACGACACATGGTATCTGCACTGCATTGGGGTGCCATTCATAATGAACTGCACATAGAGCAAGTACACTGCCATGCTTTGTGGCCACATGCGTTAACATGTGTGTTTTAGCACACATTGCCACAACGTACAAGTGTAAATGGGCTTTAACCATTTGCTTATCGGGCATTTTCACTCCCCTCCCTGCCCAGGCCAATTTTCAGCTTTCAGCGTTGTCGCACTTTGAACGACAATTGCGCAGTCATGCAACACTGTACCCATATGACATTTTTATAATCTTCTAAACACAAATAGAGCTTTTTTTGGTAGTATTTAATCACTGTTGGGCTTTTTATTTTTTGCCAAACAAAAAAAAACCTGAACATTAAAAAAAAAAAAAAAAAATTGAAAAAAAAGAAATAAAAATTTCCATAGTTTGTTATAAAACTTTGCAAACAGGTAATTTTTTTCTCCTTCACTGATGGGCACTGATCGGCTGCACTGATGGGAACTGATAGGTGGCACTGATGAGCCAGCACTGGTGGGCACTGATCAGGAAGCACTGATGAGGCAGCACTGGTGGGCACTGATCAGGAAGCACTGATGAGGCTGCACTGATAGGTGGCATTGATGAGGCAGCACTGGTGGGCACTGATCAAGAAGCACTGATGAGGCAGAACTGGTGGGCACTGATCAGGAAGCACTGATGTGGCTGCACTGGTGGGCACTGATCAGGAAGCACTAATAGGTGGCACTGATGAGGCAGAACTGGTGGGCACTGATCAGGAAGCACTGATGAGGCTGCACTGATAGGTGGCACTGATGAGGCTGCACTGATAGGTGGCACTGATGAGGCAGAAACGGTGGGCACTGATCAGGAAGCACTGATGAGGCAGCACTGGTGGGCACTGATCAGGAGGCACTGATGAGGCAGCACTGGTGGGCACTGATCAGGAAGCACTGATGAGGCTGCACTGATAGGTGGCACTGATGAGGCAGAACTGGTGGGCACTGATTAGGAAGCACTGATATGTGGCACTGATTAGGAAGCACTGATGAGGCTGCACTGATAGGTGGCACTGATGACGAGGCACTGATTGGCAGTGTGCATGACCCCCAACTAGTGTGCAATGCTCTTTACAAACAAAAGTGAGGGGGAAATGAGAGGTTTGGGAGCTCAAAGGACATTACAAGGCGGCAGAAAATTACAGTAAAAAAGGATTTAATGAAAAATAAGATTACAGGGAAATTAAATAGTTGATGTGTATGGATTATTTTTGAAGAATAAGGCCCACTTTTCACACTGGGGCGGTTTTCAGGCGCTACAGCGCTAAAAATAGCGCCTGAAAAAACCGGCCCCTTTCATGCAGTGTAATTTATTGCATTTTTGTTCCCCTATAAAATTAACATTTCATGTGTTTTTAACTGAACTTTTGTGTTTCCTGGACCTTTGTGGTAAAATCGTGTGACATAAATAACGGTCACTATTTTATTCTCTGGGGTGTCTGCTTTCAGAAATTGGTCGGGTGGGGGGTGTTATGTTTTCTTCAGGCCTGAAATTTTTTTTTTTTTATTTGTGCAAAAAAAATATATGCAAATCTGGCTCTGGCAGAGAAAGGGTTAAAGGATGCGTTCACCTTCGGGAACTTGTTACATGTTCTACCCGTAAGATTTGTTAAAGAAAACTGGCTCCTAACTTTTTTTTTTAGCTGGCTCCTAGATTTAAAGCAAATCTGTCAAGCCCTGGCATACGACACACCTGTGGGACTGCCTGGAAGCGCAGGATCATTGTAGTAGTCACTGCTACTACCAGTGATTGCCAAATCCAGTGCAAAGTGACTGCCCTGCTGCATAATGAACACAGGAGGTCGCACACTTGGCACCATTCACAGAAAGCCTTGCATTTTCTCAAAGAATGCAAAACATTTTCTGATTGGACAAGGTGAAGAGTGTGACCTCACCACGCCACCCCTCCATCCCCATCCAATCAGAGAACATGGGAAGAAATCCAGCTTTAAAGTGGACGTAAACCCACTCTCATCCTTTCTACTGCAATATTGGTTATCTAGAACAGGGATCTCCAAACTACGGCCCTCCAGCTGTTGTGGAACTACACATCCCATGAGGCATTGTAAAACTCTGACATTCACAGACATGACTAGGCATGATGGGAATTGTGGTTCCTGAACAACTGGAGGGCCACAGTTTGGAGACCCCTGATCTAGAAGGATATACATGCCTCCTGCATGTATACTCATCTGTCAAATGTCTCCCCTCTGTCTGCTATGAGACCCAAACTGCAGATTTTGTGGGTGGGTCTGTTTTCCAGGGCTCAGTGGGTGGAGTCGTGATGTCAGCAGATTCCCCGCCCACCTCTACACTCCCCTTATCAACATGCATTTTCTCCTGTGTATTTCCTACACTGAACTTCTGCTATGATCACTAACATAT
>NW_027507788.1:24388777-24508777 GCF_037356315.1 Lithobates pipiens
TCACTCATAATTTACGGTAAATCATGACCCCCAATGGAAAGAGTTTTCATGTATGGTCCTGCAGGATGCCACAGCAAAGCCACAGTAGAAGTGCTCTTTTTTTTAGTCCTGGCTGTGGTTTAGGTACTTTCAGTTGCTCAGGTTCATTTGTGAAGTGACATTCCCTGGTGTCTCCCTGCTAACCTCTCGTCCCCTGCTGCAAACAATTCCTAGCTTCTCTGACTGTGAATTAATCTCTGCACTTCCAAAATGACATATTGGTTAGCTGAAATTGCATGGATTGGTGTCTGCAAACTATTTTGGTGCTGCCTAATATGTATAGAGCAACACTGCATTGTTTACTTGAAGTTGCTTATCCACAATCTCCACTAACCAGATAGCGTGTCTGCACTTCAGTGTGTTGCCAGGGAAGGTTTTCATGGTCCTCCTGTGCTCTTCCCCCCTACACACTCTTCTAAAGCCGTGTGCATTCAGTCTACAACAATGCTCTGCTTTCATCCTTTGTATGGGTCTAAACTGGGGGGGGGAACACAGCATCAAGCCTTACATGCAACTTATGTTTCACAAGTTGCTGAAAACCTTGGAATTAATATGTTGAAATAGAAATGCAGATATTAGATGATTTCCTAGATCTTCTTCTTTTTTTTTTTTTTTTACAAGTGTGGTTTACCATCTTTTGAAGCATGCGCAATTTAGTCTAAGCACTTAACTCAAATCAGATACTAAACTGACCATGTAACTGCTTTCCCAAATAAATTGGACCATCTTGCACTATTTAAGGGCCCATTTACACCAGAACATGGTGCAGCAAACCGGCGTTCTCTGCGCGCTTCCTGCACCACATTCATATTGTATTCCAGTTGCGATATGCAGAGGGTGTTAATGGTAAGTTGATGACACCCCAAACACAGGTTGCGAAGACAGTGTTTACCTGCACCAGATTACATGGTATAAAAGTACCATGTAATCTGGTTGCAGTGAGGGTTTTTTTTTTTTTTTTGTGTAGTGCATGCACTACTCTTGCTGCGATCCAGTGTAATTCAGTCCATTCAAAATTGATGGGCTCAAACCGCACCACATGTTAATCGCACAGGAATTTGTTCTATTTGATTCCCAGTGTGGACTGGCCTTAAGTTGGTGAAACTTGGATAAACATGCCTGATAACTGAAGCTCTACATTACTAATCCCAATGAATATGAATGGAGCAGTTACCCCATTGACCTCCAGACCTAGCTGCTAGGGCATTTCAGACATGTAAACATTGTTCCCAGTATCTTGCTGCTGTGTTGTCTTGTAACCTAAAAAAAGAAAACCAAACTCTGAATATTACTAATCTTTTGTCATTATTTCAGCCTTACGGGTTTTCTCATTACCCCATGACAGTCTGTTAGCTATTCATTCCACATATTTCCCTAGAAGAAGGTGCCTGAAATGTCTTGTCTAATCTGTCTCTGCTCCAACATTTTCTCACATTTTGACACTTGCAGGAAATGAGTGCATAAGAAGACATTTACTAAATAAAATAGTAAATACATAATTCAAATCTTCACACCTGTGCTACCTGGATGAAACAGTAAGACCTTTCAACTCTTCAGTGTTGTGCTTTTCCTTTTTCTTTAACCCTCTGTCACTGGCATATGGGCCTCCATGTGCAAAATTCTGCAAACCTGTCTGTCTGTGACGGAAGCAAGTATGTAGAGATCTACAGAGCTGGAGAGTTCCATTGCATGTTACATAGTCTGACCTTTTTTTTTTGGTTTAAAAAAAAAAAAAAAAGAATTTCTTTTAATAGGTAATTTGAACATCCGTTTGGTTATACCAGCACTTTCAAAGAGACTGATCTCTATCACAATAGAAGTGTTTTTGGTCCTTAAATTTAGCACTTTAACATTCTTTGGCAAAGAAATGATCATGGTATCCTACTGGAGATCTCATTTGTAATTTGAGTTTGAGTACATAAACACATTTGGAGGATTTCCTACAGTTCAAGTTCTGACTAACGTCACGATCAGAGGTCCACAACTGATTGTTTTGGCACAGCTCTAGTATGTTGCATTTACCAGCTTATTACCTGTCCTGGAGATTCAAGTGGTGAGATTTTGCAGTGTCCTTCCTCACAAGGTCCTAGCAGAGTCGTCACTCTCATAGCTTAATTTCTCAATTGTTTGTTCCGCATTAATGCCATCCATTTTTAATAATTTTTTTTTTTTATTGGTTATTGCAGAAGTATCTTGCCACTTAAGTCCCCAAGTGGCAGAACTAGCCAGTCTGTGCATCGGACTAGCCAACAACCATACAAAAATACTCCGTTTAGGTTGAGTTGGCTATTAAATCTGTAAACGTTGCAAAAGTTTTAACGCTAAGTCTAGCCTGATACCAATGCCTACTATTATAGATCTGTCAGCAATCATTCTATACTGGTTTCAGTTTTTAATATGGACTGATACAGGAACTAATCCCTGCTCACCCTCCTTTTTTCCATGCCTAGTGAGAGGGTGTTGGTATTCAATAAGAACATTTTCACGGGACAGGGAAAAGGTGAGTGTGGATTAGCTTTTCAAGTCATTCATGTCTTTGTTAACAAACTGAAACTTGGGACCAGACTGAGTAGAAGCACAAATAAGGTGCAAAAAATCAACCTATTTCTTCTTAAAAAAATAAAAAATAAAAAAATAACTATTCCTTTTGAAAACTTTGCAAGTGATATGTGCTCTTCATATCATAAGTCTAACCAACACGTAGCCTACTCCTCTTTGCTGACTCATTGGCTTCAATGCATTCCGAGCTGCTGACCTGGAATTTCTACTTCATTCTGATTTTTCAGATTTGCATAATTATTTTTCCAGATCAGTGAGGCAGAACGGTTTGAAGCCAGAGGTTTTCAAGTAAATAGTAGTTGGGGGTCAGCAGTGGCAGCCCCCTCAGTACAGCTTTCCGTTGTTGTTATATTTAAATGGTCAGTACAAAAATGTCTGCAGTAGGTCCGTAGTCTGAGCCTCAGTTCACAAATGTGGTGCAGAAAATCCTGCGAATCCTGGCGCGTATCCTGCACCGCATTGAAATCTAACAGCTTTCATGCGATCTGCCATGGGTTCCAATGTTAAATTAACAACTACCTGAAATGGCACGCAAACCGATTCTGGTGTCACCATAAAAAGGTCCTGCACCATTTTGATGTGGTGCCATTTGAGCCATACAAAATGTCTCAAATCAAACTGCACAGACATCAAATATTTTAGTTTGTGATATTGTATACAGTGCAATGCAAATTTTACAAGTCTCCCACAAGAAACTGGCACAGCATACCAGTAAATTTTATATACATGGTGTAGATCATCATCCTGTGCTTTTTTATTTTTTTTTTTTTTTTTTTTCCTTCTTTTTTTATTTAAAATGTTGCAAGGTTTCTTGCCCACTCCTGCATTAATAGTTAAAGCAACTTATCGTTGCAGGCTGTCAATACTAATGCTGGCCATACACTCCACGAAGAATTTGCCGAACCCATTTTTGAAAAACTAACATTCGGCCGTAAGCTCATTACGATCATGTAATGACCAATGAATATATATATATATATATATATATATATATATATATATATATATATATATATAATTTTTTTTTTTTTTAAGTATACCCACTGTAGATGGGGAAACGCATTAACCATTCAATTTATCATTTGTTTGGCAGAAAATTTCCTAACTTGTCCGTCCTTTTTATTTTTTTTTTTATTTTTTCTGCCCCTAATTGTTTATGCTTATAAAAAAACTCCTCTGAGCTGAAACTTTGTGTGAATTTAAACATGGGCGAACATGGAGGAGAGTTCAGAGGCAGTTTAAAAAATAAAAATGGCAGACTCCCCTGGAAATGGCTACAAAAAGATCCTGTGTGCATGAGCCCTCATTTTAAGCCCGTGTCTTAGCATTGTCAGTCTGCTTAGGAAGTGCTGTCACTAGTGGGAACGCTAGGTAAGAAACCTTGCTACAAAAAGTGCTTTAAGAAAAGTCTATATAGTGAGGCCATGCCAAATATAGTAAAAAAAAAAATAAGTTTACATACTTTAAACATGTATCAGAAACAAATGTGCCCATCTTGAGCAGAGTTTGTTTCTTCAACCATAAACCGTTAATAGAATAGTTTCTCTCCCATTACTCAACACGTGCCTTTGTGAGATTTCTCCCCATCCCCCCATTTATCTCCGACAAATTAAGTTGTTCATGGTTTATGCTGCAAGTTAATGTGTGCTTATTAGAAGTGCACAGAGTTTAAATGTATGACCATGTCAGGTGTTCGTGTCCCTTTTTTTTTTTTTTTTTTTTTTTTTTCCCCTCGTTGAAGCACTCCTCTTTAGACGTATCCTCTGAAATGTCGTGTTATGTTGCTGTTCTGTTCAGTCGACTTTCTCTAAAATTTAAATTCCAGGTTTACTGAGCAAAGGTTGATGCTTGAGAGAGCAAATCTCTCTGTTAAGGAAATGATCATGCACGCTACCCTGCAAAAATACAAGCGTACCATAATAAAAGGTAAATGTGGAAAATGTATGCCTTCTGCAAGTGAGAGACGATTGAGACAGATAGCATTTTATAGACTCCAGTACAGCATGGCCATCACAATTTTTTTTTCCTTCTGCATGCAGATATTGGAACTAGTTAGATAATGTGTAGGCTTTTTTAAATATATATTTATATTATAGCTAGCAGCAGCTGATATCCATATCCAGGGTTCAGCATTTTGGGCAGACATATTTAACGAGAGATTTTCACAACTTTCAATACAGCTATAATTTGAAATGTTATATATCTGCCTGCTGTTAATTCATATACCATAGTGTCCTTGCTGCACTATTTTCTGTGTACTGCAGATACCAGAAATAAGAGGTCCTCTTGTATCTGCTTAAAGGACAACATTTTTTTCATTGATAGGCTCAAGACTGGAGTTTCACTGGCAGCAACTTTATTATTGTTGTCCATATATAAAATTCAATATGAAAAAATATAGTCAAATTTCTTAATCTTTTCACTTTTAAGGATGCATTTTTTTTTCCTTAAAAAGGAAGAAACCTCTGTGTAGCGCCACTGTTGTGCTGTTGAAGCCTTTTAAGTTTTTTTTTTTTTTTTTTGATTCACATGTTCAAAATTGCCTTGTTAATGACAAGACCCCTGTTCTGTTTGATGGCAAACCTTTTATCTTCTGATATCTGCGGCAGTTTATTTATTATTTTTTTTGTAATTAGCCAGGCTTTTTGCATTTTTAAGAATATTTTATAAAATAGAAATGAAAAAGCCCTTTGTTGTGAACGTGAATACTTGCTACTTAGAAAAGAAATGTTCTGTGTTTTTGTCAAAAGCTCAACCTGTCTCTCTCGGTTCACAGTTAAGACCGCCAATGGAAAAACCCCTTAAAAAGCTGCTCTTACAGCCTGGCACTGCAACTCAATGGTAAACATGGGAGCAAAAAATACAAGCTTGTTCCTGCTTCAGCCTGCACTGTACTATACAAGTTGCTCCATTCATCAGATATAACTACTTTTATCATGGACGCTCATTTTGTTACGTTCTCAAGTACAATGTCTTTGGCCTTTGTGTTAATGTGGTTTTGTTAAAGAGCAAACTATCCGCAAAACTGCTGAGCAAAGTACAAGATAAAGTTCACAAACAATGCACAAGTGTATATCGCTGCACGGGTACAAGTGCCTTGACAGTCTATAGGCTAGTGACTTTGTGCCAACAAGCCAATCTTTGAAGGTAACGACTTACTATGGGGCTTATGTGTGAATCTGAATATTCATTCCTAAATTGTAATTGTTCGTTCCTATGTAAGAAAGATGCATATTTTCTCCACTTGGCCTCTGTCTGACTTTTTTTTATTTTTTATTTTTTTTGATTGAGTCACTAAGTCAGTCAGTGGCTCCCCTGTCCACTGCCTGGCTTAACGCTGTCTCCCAGCCTCTGATTGTGAGGTGCAGATGTTGACAGTGAAGTAGGTTTAGGATGGCTTTTATACTGTGACTGAAGAGGAAAGGGTAAACGTTTTTTCAGAAAAGTACAGTTCTCCTTTTGACATACCACTCCTTAGGCTACAGAACCCTTCCCTGCTTGTGTGTTTACCTGAATTGGAGGCAGCACTGCAAGAATCTATCGAGCCTCTGAAAACTATCTTTCTACTGTCTGCACCTGTGCATTATATCTATTTTATATAGATTGCTATAGGGTTGTTGGAAAGACCATCTTAGACCCTATACACACTATTAAATTTTCTGCAGATTTTTGTCATCAGATTTACCAAAACCATGTAATATGAGGTCAAACCTTAAGACCCCTTTCACACCACACCGCCCTTTGCATCGGCGGTAAAACGCCGCTATTTTTAGCGGCGTTTTACCGCTGGATTTGCGGCGCATTTCGCTTTTACCCCCCCCCCCCCCCGCTATCGGCCGCGAAAGGGTTAAAACCGCCGGCAATACGCCGCAATATCGGCGTTTTGCCGGCGGCATTACAGCGCTGCCCCATTGATTTCAATGGGGAGCAGCAGTGGAGGAGCGGTAAACACACCGCTCCAAAGAAGCTGCTGGCAGGACTTTTTTTTCTGACGTCCTGCTAGCGCACCGCTGTAGTGTGAAAGACCTCGGGGCTTTCACACTACACACAATGCTGCAGCTTCTTTAGGGCGTTTTGCAGGCGCTATTTCTAATGCTATAGCGCCTGCAAAACGCCCTTGGTGTGAAAGGGGTCTAAAAGTTTCTATGCAATCAGGCAGGCCCTTGCACTACATGGTTTTGGTAAATCTGAAGACAGAAATCTGCAGAAAATCTAATAGTGTGCATGGGGCCTTAGTCTGGAGACTCTAAAGGTTTCTGTTGGCTGTAGTAGTCTAATTCAGTTAAGTATACAGTTTAAGCTGAAAAAGTGGGCCAAGAAGATAACTATATTTTCTTTGAAAGTACATTTATCCTGAAAGAGCCGGACATGTAATTTGGCCTCAATCTGGGGACAAATATAGGTCTTTCAGAAGTTATAATGTAAGACTGAATGTTTAGGTGCTTGCATAAGCCCCGTTGTGCTTTGTTCTCTTTTAAAATGACACAAATTTTTGTATTTACTCGGGTTTAAAATTTTGGGCTCCGCTCACATTTGGTGTTTTTGGGCGGAATCTCAGATTGCACTGCAGTCACAAAAGGCATGTTCAGGTGGCATTCATTTGCAATGGCACCTAAAATGTGGTGCAGGTTTTCCACTATTATTGTGACAAACCGCAACATGTGAAGCTTGTCGCCAAATTAAGCTCCTGTGGTTTATTTATTTATTTTTAATTTTTTTTTGCAACAAACTTTACAAATTGCTGTGCGTTTTTTTTTTTTTTTTTTTTATTGCAGCAAAACGACACCGTGTTTTAGAAGCCATTAAAAATGAATGCCACCCAAACGTGTTTTGCAATGTAATTTGAGATTGCAGGTAGAATCACAGCGAGATGCCAAATGTGAACTGAGACTTTGTGCACATGGTGGGGGTTATTAACTAAAACTGGAGCGTGCAAAATCTGGTGCATACAAACCAATCACCTTCCAGGTTTTAGCCTAGGTTCACAGTGAAGGTGGGTTTGAAATTGTGTGAGTTCAGCTGAACTCGCACGATTTCAAACTTGCATTTCAGTCTGACTTCGGGAGCGATTTCAGAGACCTCTGTGCTGATTCATGTACAAATGTCTATTGAAATTGCCCCCGAATTTGCCGAAAGTAGTGCAGAGACTACTTTTGGGAATTAGTGCGGCGTTGGGTGGCAATTTGACATGTCACATCGCATGTCAAAACAACCCGATGTGAATGGGGTCTTATTGCCAAAGCTTAATTGAACAGACTGAAGTTAGAAGCTGATTTGGCTACAATTCACAACTGCACCAGATTCTGAGCGCTCCAGTTTTAATAATCGGTGTTATTATTTCCCCCCCGATTGTGTTTCTGGCTGAAAGATTTGCCACCTTTTGTTGATTTTCAGCAGACATCGTTCAGCTTGCATTATAGCTCAGAGCAAAAAAGAAAAAAAAAACCCAACGAGAGATGAAAGTGATTCCATAAATCAGATGAATTTGACCCTTCTGAACAGATTTAATTTCCATATTCTTCTGAATGTGTTCAGATTTGTATGTTGACGATTTATGCATCCTTGGTTATTTTCTGAATGTACATATTCAGGAGAATTGTGATTTTTGTTGGGATAGATCACACTTGACCCTATTTGGCCTCATCTCTTTCTAGTCATGATCCCTCCCTCCTCATGATTTCTGCATTTATGCCAGAGGAGAAATGTGGGATCTGAGCTATTAAAGGATGCAGTGCAACAAGCCTTGAAGCCATTCTCTTACCAAAAAGTTTTGAGTCAACGAGAGTGAATTTCTCACTTGGAGAAAATTAAGGAAAAATTAAAGCTTCTATGTTGGCTGGTATTGCTTTTAAGGTGGCATTGCAGCCAGAACTTTGTGTACATTTTGACTTAAAGGGTTTGTGCCTCTGTCAGGTTTTTCATTGCCGTCTGTGTGTCTTTTTGAAAAGGCGTTCAAAGCGTTCCTGTTGCACATTGAATGTGACTGGAACCAGTGCCTCTGCAGGTCCTCTCATAATCTCTACTTTTACACACAAAAAAAGGTATATTCTGCCTGCAGCTCTGCTGCTTTGGGGTCATCTGCTTCAAATACCTACCCAGAAGCAGAAAAGGAACTTTAAAAAAAAAAAATTTCTTATAAATGATAAAACGGATCTTCCTTTCAGTATACCTCTGGTTTTCCTTGATTTGTAAGACTTGATATGTACTTTCCCATTTCTGTTCATGTGAAATCTAATAAACGAAAACTGGTTTCTGTGAAGGCGGTACCGCCGAAAGGGTTGCACTTCTGGAAAAGGCTAAACTTTTCAGTGCTACATCTGCAAGGTAGCTCTTCAAGAAATGTATATTCATCATCCATTCCCTTGTAGTTGTTTTGTACAGACTAGGCCGTTGATTACTGTACTTACAGTAATATCACAACCACTTAGACCACTCTGATGTGCTTGGCGTGGTGTTCTGATAAACCGGGCCCATAGTTGTAGTTCAGTAAAGCATTCTGAAATATAATTTCATCCATAAACAAAAAGCGTTTCAAGTAAGTGAGCCTTAAAACAGCCTTTTAGTTGAACACCCTGCAAAAAGGCACGTCTGCCTGTAGAAATGCACATCAGCTGATAACTGTATCAATGTTTTTATTTTTATATGTAGGGGATGAAATATGGTGCGAAATGAAACTATTGTTTCAAAGATGACGCATCTGCATTAAAAGATATCTGATGTGCTGTAAAGACACACAAAGTGCTCCCTGTACGCCACATTGACTGCTAATGCACAACAACCATGGTACAATCCATGCTTTCCGTAGAACCAAATAGTATATTCTCTTAAATACTACATATACAATGTATTCATCTATAATGAAGTGTCTATTGACATGAACAAATAAACCTGAAGCTGGTTATCTTGCAAATGGTCATGCCAAGCACTAAAAGCCTTTTAATTGCAGTAAGGTTGAAATAAAAAAAAGGGAAAAGGACAAGCTTAAAAAAAAAAAAAAAGAAGCTACGCATGAGTATAATACATCAGAACTCTGTATTGGTTAACATTTTTGTGCTTTTGTAGAAGGTTCAATGACTGATTCATCTAAATCAATAAGTATTACGTCCTGTGTCATTTTTGATTGTGCTCTGATACAATTAAGGAATTTTGTTCTCATGACTATAATGTATAAAAGACCAGTGATCTTGACGGAATGTCCTCTGTAACTAAGATTGTGCTACTGTATTTTTGTAAAGCTGCAAGAGCTTCTAGATCTGCATCCAATGTCCGTACAGTCCAGTATAACATCTCTGGAGCAATGCACTTATAAAGTTGCTTGATTGAACTTAATACTGTTTTATTATTGCCGGTGTAAGTGACTTTGACCGCAATCACCAGCATTTACCTTTTTTTTTTTTTTTTTTTATTGTCCCTCTTGAGACATGGGAATAGTTTTTTGAATTGTTGCATAATCTTGCACCGTTTCATTAGCGACAAGGTCCATATCTGACAAAATTCCTGGTCTGTCACTTAAAGAAGATAGGGTTGACACAGTATTCTTCTGAGTTTCTGGCTCTCCTTTGCAGCGGTCCTACTTTTTGGGGAGATGTTTTATGTAAACAAAACCAAAATTTTTCTGTTTTGCACTCTCAGCTAAATGCATCTGCAGGTTGACCTCCAGCAAGAAAAGCGAAAAGTTAAGAGGAAAATAATCACTTATAAGCGTATGTAACCAGCCACCAGTGCATTCTTCTACAATATATTCGTTCTCTTCAACCCTTCTGGTTTTTGTTCAGTCTTTCCCCAACAATATTCTCTGTTTTTAAAATTGGAATGAAATCCAGCTATTTCCTATTTCTCATTAAGCCAATGTCTACAAACATATTTGCTGAATTCCACAGACTTGTTTATAGCAAAATCTAATGATGGGATAAAAATATGGGTTATATTACCTTTTTTTTTGTAATGAGTTGTCAAATTTAAGTCTGTTACTATAGGATATCCATAATGCAAATATGATATTGGCTACCTTCTAATCTAATGAGTTGTTCAGTGCTCTAGAGCCTCATAGCTTTGCTGGTCCTTCATATTTTGAAGGTTGAATCGGAACAACTTAGTTTTTATAGTTGCATGCCTCTGGATTAGAAATGTTCTGTTACTTCATATGAATTAATTTTGTTTTTCTTTCTCTTCCCTATGTCCCTCCTTTTTTTTTTTTTTCTTTCCTGTCCAGGAATAAGGCTGCGTGTTCGAGCAGAGTATTGTCAGCATGACTCGATCTTGAGTCAGAATGTTCTGTCTGTGAAGCAGGTTCCACTGGAGAGGCGGTTTGATCTCTTCAGCCAATCCAACACAGTTCTGAAATCTAGAGACCTTGGCTCAATCATCTGCGATATTAAATTTTCAGAACTAGCCTACTTGGATGCCTTCTGGAACGATTACATGAATGGATCCCTACTTGAAGCTCTGAAGGGGGTTTTCATTACGGACTCTCTAAAGGAAGCTGTCGGACAGGAGACCATACAGCTTCTTGTCAATGTAGACGAGGATGATTATGAAGAAGGCCGCAGGCTACTACTGGAAAACTTTCCTCAGCATTCTGGCTGAGAGCCTTTCAATACAGACCGTTTCTGTACTCTTTGGAGTGCAAAAATTAAGAACTGTGCCTGCTAGTCGCCAGGAGTTTGACGTATTTGACTCATCAGATGGGTTTCAGCGATTTGTTTTTTCTTCCTCACATGAAGCCCCAATATGCTGCTCTTTTCAAAGGGTAGAAAACTACTTGAATTTCTTGGTCGTGGGAGAGCCTTGTGAATGGGTAACAAACTCTTCAGCAGTATGACATAGAATAGCTGTTGTGTTGTTGGTGCAAAGATTTTGCATACCAGAAGCAAACATTCCTTTTTATTTAGACTTCTATTATGAAGGGTAACTTCGTTAGTTCCTTTTTTAGTAGAAAGAGTTTATTACCTTCTCACATAATCTGACCTTGACTGACTTGACGTGCATTTTTATTTTTTTTGTTTTAAGACCATTTTGGGCATAAATATTAAATATATTTAATTTAGATGAGTCGGTGAGGCAGATTTGGGTAAATGTTTTGAGACCTCTGAATATGTTTTTTTTTTTTTTTTTTTCTTTTTACATCTACCTTGGAAGGTGTATTTTGGAAGCAAGAGTATAATTTCCGAATTGTGGAAAAATGTGCAAAAATATTTACAGTGCAGAGGACTAGGCTGCAGGTTGTATTTTCAAAAGTATAGACTTTCTGCGACATCTAGATGCATTTGGAAGCCGCACTAAGTGGAATGTGCAGGTGCTAATATTGGGCCTTACCTCCCCCTGCCATGTTTAGGTTGGGGGATTCGGGCCTTCTCACACTTGGTATGGTGGCAGCTGTATCACTGGTGGGCAGTAGATGTGCTCAGGTTCGGGTAAAACTGTCACGTGTCCTGACAGCCATTTTTTTTATTTTTATTTTATTTTTATTTTTTTTGCGTTGTCCTAAATTTCCTTAGGAGCTTGTCACCTCATGGTCATAGGGCATGAGCACACTATTATTTTTTATTTTTTCCTTCCATTTTGAAATATGCATAGTGAGCCAAAGAAATGGCTTCTGCTCTGTGACAGGGCTTATGTACATAGATACTTGCATCAGAACTACTTTGTATCACTGTGTAAGTCAGTGTGAAGGCAAAAACAAGGCAGTTTGATGCATGTTAAAGCAACCAAAGCAAGCCACTTTCTTATGCATTTCATTTGCTTTTCATTCTGCTGCTATGTACACAAGCCCTAACGCCAATTTTCTAACAAAGTTCACTCAGTCTGCTGGTAGGTGTTGTGACATGTCAAACGCTGTTCGTTTTAAGAAATTACATTGTCATGCAAGGATGTAGACCATATTCTGAATTTCTTAATGTCGTCCAGGACAAAGATGAATATTGCCACATCTTTTAGGTTTTTTGTTCCCAAACTACCTGCCATCCAGTGAACAATTTAATATATAACTCGTGCTCTTTGTACTGGATCCCAAGCAAAAGGGATTTTTTACTATGTAAATAAGCTTTCAGAGAAAGCTTTGTAAATGTTTTTGTAAGACAAATATTTCTCATTGTGTCTTGTATAAAAAAAAAATATATATATATATATGTAAATAAAGATATATACAAAATATTTTTCTGTCTGTCAGTTTTATAGCACACATACTTTTGGGTACATAATAATGCATACATCATGCTTATGGATGCGTTGCTCAACACAATATCATGTTAAGACTGCTGGCTAGCTGTACTTTGTTTTTCTGCACAAAACGCACCTGACCTAACCCCACCACAGATGGTTTAAGTGTGCATTGTGTCCTGAAACACTATTTTACACAGGGCCGATTCTGGGCGGTTGCTGGCAGCTGGGGGGGGGCTGGGGTTGCACTCAGGAGTGGCTCTGATTTACTCAAAGTGCTTCAGTAATTGTTCTGGCCAAAACCCTCTTGCACAGCTGGCCTCTACTGCCTGCACTGGTTGCTAGGATCACCTGGTGTCTAGCAACCAGTGACCTCACAAGGAGAGCGAGGCCCCAGCATTCAGAACAGAGGAGGATTTAACTTCCTCCTCTGCACCTAGAGAATTTTGGCTTCACCCACCACCTCCCTCCATCTTCCCCAGCGTGACTGCATGCGCCTCTGGGCCTGAGCGATAGTGTAGAGTCATGTCTGAAGAGTCCACCTGCCTGAGGTGAGGTGGATGAATTAAAGTGTGTCATTAGGGAGCATGAGCTGGCAGCAGATGACATCTGCAGAGGGATGGGAGGAGGAGGAGTTCACAAGGATGGATTTCGAGGATTCATCCTGGGACTTGTGTCCCTCACTTTTTGGGATAGCACTCAAAAATTGGACTACAGGTCCCAGTATTAACCCCTCAGAGCTGAAAAAATGTTTCAGCCCCCTTTCCTCTCCCTAACTAGTGAAGTACTATAGGTTCTTCCTCAGGAAGGATGTACTGGAAATGGAGTGACAACTAAGCTAATAAAGGGACTGGAGGATATTGGTTATGAGGAAAGGTTGCAAGCACTGAACTTCTTCTCTCTGGAGAAAAGATGCTTGAGAGGGGATATGATTTTCATTTTACAAATACCATACTGGTGACCTTACGATAAGGATAAAACTTTTTTCATGGAAGGGAGTTTAACGTGACACGTGGCCACCTAAAATTAGGAGAATAAGAGGTTTAATCTTAAACTACGTAGAGGGTTCTTTACTGTAAGAACGGCTTGGACCACAACATGCAAGGATATACAATGTAATACGTATATATATTTATATATTTCACACACATAGGTTGGACTTTTTTTTTTTTTTTTTTTTTCTTTCTTTAATCTCACCTACTATGTAATAGGTCTTGCTGTCCCAGCACCCCTCAGAGATGAAGAGGTGGCCCCCAATTAGTGAAAGACTACAGGTCACAGCATGAACCCCTGAGATCTAAGGGGTCCTTAGATCTCATGGGTTCATGCTGGGACTTGTAGTCCTTCACTTTTTTAGGGGGGGATCACATTCTTAAATCTCTGGCTCTGCCTCTACAACCCCTTTTACATACGGGGGAGTTTATGAAAGTAATGAGAAATTTTAATTTGTAAAAAGTATATAAAATTGAACAAAAACTGATACTTTTCCCTAGTTTTTGTGTTTTTTGTTTTTAGCACATTGGCTTGGTAGACATGCGTAAAACTTCCAACACATGGAATCTAATACGGAAAGGATGTATTCAATGTTCACAATATACATAAAAGGCAAACTCTACTTACAATTTATACAGAAGAGGTTGAATATACACTTACCACTACAAGTAATATTAAGCCGGCCATAGACTGTGTGAATCTTGGTCAGTTCAGCAGGGATCGCCCAAGATTCAAACCATGAATGGGCAGGCTGAATGTAACAAAGTTGATTTGATCAACTTGGATGCAACCAGCCTGTCAGATTTTACATGCAGCTATTATAGCTGCCAGGAGAACACAATGGCTCCGCAGGAGGTATTCCTCCATCGAGTGTAAGCTAGCCAAGGAATAATATTTAGACCCTAATCTGCCCTCCAAATTGCCATATACAATTATAATTTAGACCAGGGGTTAGTTGGAGTAAATAAAGATACAATGGCGTAGGTGGGAGGATTGGTGCCCCATCATTGGTGTCAGTGGGAGAAAGGTGCCTCGTATAAAGGGAAGGAATAGTGCCCAAGGGCTGGATAAAGGCAAGCAAAGGGCCACATCCGCCCACCCCATGGGCCCCCCCCGACCACAGTTTGGAAACCACTGGTTTAGACCATCATTCACTCAATCTAAATGACTAATCTTAAACTGTAAAAATAGTGCATCCAAAATAAGTGCACTCATTTTCATGCTTTTTTAAGATTTTATTTATATTGACTGTTCTAAATGAGGGGTCTCCAAACTTTCTAAACAAAGGGCCATTTTACTGTTCTTCGGATTTAAGGGGGGCCAGACTGTGGCTATTGGGAGTGGAATAAACAACGCTCCATCTTTGGTGTCATTTGAAGCAATTGTGACCCGCCGTTGGTGGTGTTGGGTGTTCTGCCCCTTTGTTGGTGTCAGTGGAGGGAACTAGTGCCCCAAGGGCCAGGTAAAAGTATGCGAAGGGTCACATCTGGCCACTGGGCTGCAGTTTGGAGACCACTGGTCTATATCATAATTATTATATTTGGCAAATTGGTAGGCAAATTTAAGGGTATGTTATAAATATTGTGTTTTGGAACACGTACTGTAGGTGTTTAGCAGCACCCGTAACAAGATTTTTTTTTTGTATTTAACAGTAGATAGTTCATTCACAGTACACTTTTTAAATCCTTTTCTTTGATTTTTCACTATATAGAGTTATTGGTAAATTGACAGCATGGGAGCTTTTTATTTTATATATATTTTTTTCATACGTCCTATAGTCCAGGAATAACCCCTTCTACAAGCATGCTTCAGTTTGTCCTAGTGTGTGTGTGTGTGTGTGTGTGTGTGTGTGTTGTGTTTTTTTTGCAAACATTTTTCTTTTCTTTAGTTCTTTGCTATATTGTTACTCGAGCCAGCCTTTGCAATTGGCAGCCACCCAGGGCTGTCTTTCCACAACATACTTATGAAGTAGTGTACCTGGAACCGACTGGACATTGTGAGGCTGGTCTGGAAGGGAATTTTGGACACTGAATTCCATGTTGGGCACTTTCCACACCTCGTTCTGTTAGCAAGTTGGTCTTTGAGCACTTTCCAGGTTCAG
Source organism: Lithobates pipiens (assembly GCF_037356315.1). Lineage (NCBI taxonomy): Eukaryota > Metazoa > Chordata > Amphibia > Anura > Ranidae > Lithobates > Lithobates pipiens. The sequence goes on from NW_027507788.1 coordinate 24,404,628, forward strand.
AGCTGTTTGCACTCACTGCCTGTGAATGCTCACTCTGTGTGAGTAGGCTAAATGGGCTGATCTCTGGGCACTACCTCATTGTTTGGAGCACTGAGTGCCTTTTTAAATTTCACAATTGTCAGCCTTACTTTGAAAAGGGTTAGAGCTAAGAGACTGGGTGTTAATTTCATCTGCTGGGTGGGTGTCGTGTGTCCGCTCTTTCCCACCATTCAGTATAGAAGAAACTTCTCCCCTCTGCTGCGCCTGCTTTTTAAAACGCTACACGGCACTCCCCTTTTTGGTCCATTCTTACTGCAAGTCTGCAGTGACTTTGGTCACCACTTACCATCTGAACTTCACTGGCTACCAGCTTTCTAGGTTTCTTTTAGTGCCTGTAGCCTTGCCTTGTACTCTAAGCTAAGTTTTTAAACCTTGCTGGCTGTTTGGAACTTTTCCCCTTTAGGCATTCAGATGCAGAGTGTTCTTTTTAGCGTTAGATTGATCCCTTGCCACAAGAACTCTTCAGCTTCTTTTCCTCAAAGTGGATGTAAATCCTCGCATATACCCAGTGACGTGAACAGCCTCAGATGATACACAGAGATGAAACAAACCTCCCTGCATACGCTTTACATGTATATCTGCTGTCTTCAGCTTTATATACTGTTTAGAAAGTGCACGTCCTGTTAGAATTTTCTCTTCCTGTTCCAGCAGGGAGAGAGGAGACTTGCCATACACTGCGAGGCAGCTGATTGGAGGAAAGGCGCACACACCCCTCCATATAGGCAGAGACTTACTGTGCTGTGAATTGACCAGCTGCCTGCAAATCAATTTTTTGCACCTGCCATGACACCAATTTCAGCCTGGTTTTATCACAGGTGTCAGAGAACCAGTCAGAAATTATGCTGATAACAGAAGAAAGGAGCAGGATAAAGCCAAGGGACTTAAAGCTTTGAAGAGGGATAATAAAACACTGCAGATATGTGCCTAGCTCAAATTTCATTTACTTCCAATTTAACTTCTTGTGCCACCACAAAGATTAGCAGCCCCATCTCTGCTCCCTTGTGGTCTCCTGAACCTTAACATCTTTGTTCTAGTTTCTGTGCCAGTTCAGTCTCTGCAGTTGTATCACAACCTGTCCTGTGACTTCTTTGGGATAAGTAATGCCACTAGTTGTGCTTGGTATCCACCAAATCTACTGTCCCTGTTTGGTGAATCCCTTGTTAACTTTATCAAGGAAGCTACTCAAGGTTGGGGGTGCTTCTATCCCACAAAAAGCCTAAGCCTACTACTACTTTAGCGACTACATCTTCTTACAAAAGGAGTCCTTATGCTCCACCCAGGCATCCTCCTCTAAGCCAAAGGTGGATCTATTCTTTTCATTGCAAGCTTTCGACCTCAAAACCCTCCAAGCCGATCCAGAAGCCCTTCTCACAATGAAGGGGCATGCTCATTCTCCAGAATAGAGGGGCATCAGGGATGAGCTCAGGCATGTTCAGACAGGAGTCCAAACTCTCCTGAGTTATCCTTCCAGGAAGTGGTCAAAGCAGACAAGCAGTCATAGATGGCAGAAGCATTCCCAGCCCTTCAGCCACACCTATACACACCTCTTGTATACATGTGTCTGTGGGCATGGGGCATGCATCTGCCACCTACAGACATCTCCCTACTCTGAGCTGATCCCTAGTTGGCTTTTGCACCAGTTTGGATCAGCGACAGCCCAGATTTTTGTGTCCAGGCTTTCGTTTTCCTGGGGCTACAAAGGAGAATCTCTATTCCCATCTCCACCAATCTGCCAGCTTTACCTCACAGACGGGCAGACTGGATGACCTTCAGGCACAAGGAGTGATAATACCAGTTCAAGGTTCAAAAGGTTTTACTTAAACATTTATTATAGTTCCAAAACTGAATGTAGACATTCACCCATTTTGGGCCTAAACTCCCTAAGTAGATACCTGCGTGAACCTAAATTCTGCACAAAGTCCCTAAGATCTGTCATCGCTTCTCTTAGATCAGGGGAATTTCCAGGATCAGTCGACATCCGAGATGCCCATTTTCATATTCCCATCTTTCTTGGGCATCAATACTTTGTATACTGTAGGAGACCATCGCTTTCAATTTGTCGTGCAGCCATTGGGGCTCTCCTCTCTAGCAGGGGTCTTCACAAAAGTACCGGCTCTGCTAAGATCTTAGGGCACCTAAGTCACAAGGTACCTTTAATGAATTTCTGCTAAAAGATTCCTCAGCCACAGTCTTGTCTTCCAACATTCAAAGGACATTTCAGTTCTTTCAAACTTTAGGATGGATTATCAATTTCAAGAAGTATGCTCTCCATCCTTCCCAACGTCTGTTTGTGGGGCGGATTATTATGGACACGGACCAGGCTAAAATCTTGCCTTCCTCCTGAGGTTTGTCTCTTCCTTTTACCTCAATGAGGATACTAATCTCCCTTCCCTACAGCACACCAATTAAATTTCATTCTATTGCCTAGATATGGTTAGAGCAGATAGGGTCTACCTAACTGCAACACCTTCCTTCAGCAAATCTGAGTCTGTTCTTCCAGAAAAGTCTCAAGACGGGACGTCCCTGTTTTCCTCTTCAAAGACTACTACGTGGCACAGGCAGCTCACTTCCATCATAATTCTCAAAATATAGTTGTGCTGTGTCTTTAGATCAGTTTGTGCATAAGTAAAAAAAAAAAATCTTGTCCAGATTATAAATTACCACCTGTAATCACAAAAAAACTAAAATAAAAATGAAGTGGGTTCCACAACTATTGCAACAATGCACTCAAAGTCCATACATGCGAAACTTGTGTATCTATGTGAGCTTCACCACCGCTCCAATTACGCAAACAAAGGTCATATGCATGAAATGTATATATCTAATGCCACGTACACACGACCGGACTTTTTGACAGCAAAGGTCCGACGGAACGAGTCCGTTGGACAATTCGATCATGTGTGGGTTCCATCGGACCTTTGCCAAAAATCCGGCGGACTTTAGAAATAGAATGTTTTAAATTTTCTCACCGCAACTCCGCTGGACCAAGAAATCCGCTCGTGTGTATGCTAGTCCGACGGACAAAAACGGACGCTAGGGCAGCTATTGGCTACTGGCTATGAACTGCCTTATTCTAGTCCAGTCGTACGTCATCACGTTCAAATCCATCAGACTTTGGTGTGATTGTGTATGGCCAAGTCCGTTCATTCGGAAAGTCAGTCGGAAAGACCATCGGACCTAGTCCCTCAAAGTCCGGTCGTGTGCACGCAGCATAAGTGAGCTTCCCCACAACTCCAATAATGCAATTGGATATAACCCATTCATGGGAAGCTCATCTATATAATTCTGTGATATGCAGCCTCTTACTGCATTATTAGATGTCAAATTATGTCTAAATGGTGCTCTTTGACGGGGGTCTGGAGCTCCAATCATGGAAATCACAGGGCACAGCAGTAAGATGTCTTTAAGAACTTAGAAGTAACGGGACACCAACAGTTACTCCGTACAATCACTTCCTCTCTGCAATGCAAGTCAATCTGGTGAAAGAATTAAACATCATTCCAAAGTGCAACCTGTTGACGTTTTTTAACTAGTGTAATGTGCATCTACTCACATAAGATGGCATCATGTAATAGTTCCAGCACCACTGCCACTTCCAGCTTGCTTGATGATGTCAGCACAGGCTCCACCCCAGCTCATTTTCAGTGGTTTCTTCCTTTCCCCATTCCACCAGATCAGCCTGTGTTTTTGGTCTTTTTTTCATACTTTCTCAAACTTTTACCATGTGCATCTCCAGGCTTCGGCCACAAGATGCTTTCATGTGGTTATAAGCCCTTACAGACCACTTTTTGCTACAGGTAAACCTATAATAAGGCTTCCCTGTAGCTACCCTGTAGCTACCCAGGATATCTCCTAAACCTACGTGGTTTAGGCAATATCCCCTGTATTTGCATGTGCCGACGCCATCGGAACTGCAATACCTGGAAGTAAGCCCCGGGAGTGGTGTCGCATAATGAGCTAGTAAATTATGCCTTTGTCTTGCAGGTGTTTTTTTTTTTGTTTTTTTTTTTCACATTGGGTTTACTACCATTTTAAGCTGTCATCTCATTTGGGGCCATTGACACTTGTGTTTTGTAGACCTGTGTGGTATGTTGTTGCCCAACCCTCGGGTTAATTGCTTGGGGACGTCCCGATGTCTAAGTCCTGTACTGCACGATTTAGATCCTAGGAATTTGGACTTGCCTGTAATTTCCATATCTTGGAGTACAGGATATGGGTCCCTCCTCACCGTTTCCCGTTGTTTCTTGCTACAAAACGCGAGACCCATGCAGAAGGTGGGGTTATATAAGGGTGTGGGGTGTTCCTAGCAAAGATTTTGCCAGTATCCAATCACCTGAAGGTAGTGGCATATAACTCATTGGAAATAAGTTGGTCCACACTATCCCAGAGACACGTATAATATATAACTCATTGTCTACGACTTCTAGAGAATTGTGTGCTTCAGACAAACCACTGAATAGACCATTGAAATATTGAAGCTGCCTTAACCTACCAAAAGATTAGCATTTTTAATTTTTGGCCATACAGTCATCAGATTTAGGCTGGGTTCACACTGCTGCGGGGGGAGATCCGGATGTGATTTGCACCGCAAATCACATCCGATCTCCGTAGCGATGCGAGTTCAGCCATACAGATAGTATGGCTGAATTCGCATCGCTCCCGCAGCAAACTCGCACGGGACCCTTTTTTTGGTCCGCAACAGAATCGGATCGCATGGGGGTTCACACCATGCGATCCGATTCCTGTGCGAGTCGGCAGATCGCACTGCGATATGCGGACGGATCTGGGGGTGTCATTAACATATCATTGACACTCCCAGCCGTCCGCATAGGGCAGTGTGAACTGCCGGCGGGAGTAATGCGATGCGGGAAAACGCCGCGGATTCGCGGCGTTCCCGCATCGCAGCGGTGTGAACCCGGCCTTAAACAGTCATAGCGCTGCCAGCCTGGTGCTCTAATGCTTTTCTCTGCTACAGTTAAGGCTAGGTCACCTTCCTGCCAACAGATTGTGACTGGGCAGTGATATAGCAGCAAGAGACTGAAGAGGTTATCTCTCTGCTGCTCCTCTTTTTTTTTTTTTTTTTTCTTCAGTTTCATCAGATTCAAGTTTTTATGGCAGGTCCAAGCCTAACTGGTTACTCCCTTTATGCAAAACCAGTAAATTTCCAACAAAAGCTAGTCAACACAGACCTAAGATATTTTGCAAGCTAAAATTAGTTGCAAATTATAACTGGTAGAGGCTGGACTTTACATTTACATGCATGTTTAAATGTAGCTAATAAAAAAAACCTGCATTTGCCGTGATATTGGGCCTTTGTAATTCCCCATACTGTAGAACCTAGACTGAGAGATAGAGAAACAGTGCTAGGGGCCATAAAACAAAAGCCACCCCAAATGATGCACACCAACAAAGCCCAATGGTCACTGTAGTAAGAGCAGCCTTAGGCAAAGGCTCCATTCAGGCCATGCCCCGTACGCTTTTAGCCTGGCCCACAGGGCATAGTCTTGACTAGGCCCCGTGGGTGGGGTGAGATGCATCAAGGGAGATGTGGCCTGAATGGAGCCTTTGCCTGAGGCTGCTCTTACTATAGTAACCGTTGGGCTTTGTTGGTGTGCACCACCTGGGGAATATTTTCTTTTTTACCGCATCCTTCGAGCCAGGACAGGCTCTCCCCCTAGCCTGCACCCTCAGCGGCAGTCACCAGATGTGGATAGTTGGAAGCCTTAAGAGGCACCCCCAATTCTTTGGTGTGGGTTTGCAGTAATAGGGGCCAGTCATGTGACCTGCAGTGCCCATGCACTGGCAGGGAATACACTGAAAAGCCAATCAGGTTTCTGCTCCTAGGGTCCTGATTCAAACAGACTCTGAGGTTTGTACACTATGAATTGATTATTTGTGTCTGGATCCCCCAGGTGCTGTGTGCAGACAGCCTATGTAAGCCTATGGGGACACAACAGCTACTTGTCCTCATTTGACAGGAGTGCAGGTAAATGCCATGTAAATCTCTAGTGGGGATTGCAGCCAGAACAGTTTGCATCCTGGACCTCTTATCTGTCTTTAATTGCATGTAACACTTTGGGTGTTCGTTTATGTGTGAACAGGCCATGGTGCCTGTCATTGATTTGTACAGGCTTCCTGGCCACAGCTTATTGCAGACATCTATGATCACTGCCAAAGATTCACACTGATACTTAGTGTAGTGTATGGCCTTGATTGGCCCTGTAGACGAGGCCCTCGTTTTCTAATCTGCAGGCTTTCCCCCCCCCCCCCCCCTTTTATTTTGCCTGGGGATCCTACCGGTAACACACATCGTGTCCTAGGGTTATAATGCTCACTCTACTGTATCTACAGTGAGGGAAAAACATATTTGATCCCCTGCTGATTTTGTATGTTTGCCCACTGACAAACAAATTATCAGTCTATAATTTTAATAGTATATTTTAACAGCGAGAGACAGAATAACAACAAAAATATCCAGAAAAACGCATTTAAAAAAAAAAAAAAGTTATGAATTGATTTGAATTTTAATGAGTGAAATAAGTATTTGACCACGCCACAAAACATGACTTAGTACATGGTGGCAAAACCCTTGTTGGCAATCACAGAGGTCATATGTTTCTTGTAGTTGGCCACCAGATTTGCACACATCTCAGGAGGGCTTTTGTCCCACACATTTTCAAGTCATTAAGGTTTCAAGACTGATGTTTGGTAACTCAAGCCTTCAGCTCACTCCACATATTTTCTATGGAATTAAAGTGGTTGTAAACCCTTACAACACACTTTGACCTACAGGTAAGCCTTAATCTAGGCTTACCTGTAGGTCCAAGAAATATCTCCTAAACCTATACGGTTTAGGAGATATTTGCCCGAAGACAGCGGCACGCAGGCGCACTGAGCACGGCATTTTCAATGATGGAGCTGCCGCTTGTGTCAGCTCCCGTGCGCATGCGCAGGAGTGACGTCATCACGGCTTCACCAAATGACAGAGGCGGAGCGGCGAGACCCCACCGAGAAGATGGATGCACCGGACTACAGGGGACAGCGGTGACTTCGCTGGCTCCTGTGTCAGGTAAGTGACACATAATGAACTACTATGTGATGCATAGTAGTCCATTATGCTTTACCTTTGCAGGGAATGAAAGAGGAAGTAAACTCATCAGGGTTTACTTCCTCTTTAAGATCTGGATACTGGCTAGGCCACTCCAAGACCTTAATGTGCTTTTTCTCGAGCCACTCCTTTGTTGCCTTGGCCGTGCGGTTTGAGTCACTGTCATGCTGGAATATCCACCCACAGCCCATGTTCAATACCCTGGCTGAGGGAAGGAGGTTCTCACCCAGAATTTGATGGTAAATGGTCCCATCCATCGTCGCCCAAAGCATGTTTCCACCTCCATGTTTGATGGTGTTCTTGGGGTCATAAGCAGCGTTGCTCCTCCAAACACGGCAAGTCGAGTTGATGCCAAAGAGATCGATTTTGATCTCATCTGATCATAACACTTTCACCCAGTTCTCTTCTGAATCATTCAGATGTTCATTAGCAGACTTCAGATGGACTACATGTGCTTTCTTCAGCAGGGGGACCTTGCGGGCGCTGCAGGATTTCAGTCCTCCACGTCGTAGTGTGTTACCAATTGTTTTCTTGGTGACTTATGGTCCCAGCTGCCTTGAGATCACTGACAAGATTCTCCTGTGTAGTTCTGGGCTGATTCCTCAGTTATGACCATTGAAACGCCACGAGGTTGAGATCTTGCCTGGAGACACAGACTGAGGCAGATTGACATTTTTTTTTTTGGTGTTTCTTCCATTTGTGAATAATTGCACCAACTGTTGTCACCCTCTCACCAAGCTTCTTGGCGATGGTCTTGTAGCCCATTCCAGCCTTGTGTGGGTCTACAAACTTGTCCCTGACATCCATGGACAGCTCTTTGGTCTTAAAAGAAACCTACTATTGAAATTATAGACTGGTCATTTCTTTGTCAGTGGGTAAACAAAATCAGCAGGGGATCAAATATTTTATCCCCACTTATGGAGAACCAATGTTGTTACCCTTGGACCCGACTAGAGAAAACCCCTCCTCTCCTCTTCTCTATAACATGGGGGGGGGGGGGGGTTTCTGTAGTCTTAGATAACTGGGAACAATGTTACTATAGGCTTGATGAAAACCTGTTCAGTTTGCTTGGGAGCATTTCTGCAGTGCTTTTTGCAGGGTTTTTTTTAACAGCGATTTGTATTTTTTAAATGCTTTTCTTTGGCAAATTATGCTTTTCTGCAGCTTCTCCATTGAAGTCTATTGGACCAAAAATGCAAAAGAAAGCTTTTAAAAAAAAAAAAAGTCCCTGACCTTTTCCAAAAATGCAGAGGTACAAAAATGCATTGATATGAATGTGTTCCATAGGAATCCATGTTAAAAAAAAAATGTCTGGCGTTTCTGCAAAAAGCATGAAAAAACACATTGGTGTGAATGGAGCCTTATAAGATCAGAGCACAGAATGTCAGCTAAACAAAATTTATGGAACTGTCAACAGGTATTTTTTGGGCGTTATTAAGCAGATATAACAAAATGCATTTAATAATATATTTAAAGTGTTACTAAACCCACAACAGTAAAATCAGTCTGTATATGCAGTAAAGCGTGATTGTGATACTCACTGTGGAATCTAAGGGGTTAATCCTGTGCATTGTGTAAAAAGGCTGTTTAATCCTGTCTTTTCTGATCTTCCCCTTCTTTTACTGTCCCTAATCCATCTGCTGATAGAACAGAGCCTGAGGGCACTCTGCACATGCTCCGTTTGGTGTGTTTACTAGAAAGGTGTTGTTTTTTGTTTTGTTTTTGGGAGGGTGCATGTGATCAGCTCAGGGCCACTCAACACTGTCCTGGCAGAGGGTCTGGGGTCATGCAGCTTCATGGGACAGTCAAAGGAGAATGAAAATTCCTCCTACAAGCTTTAACCAGTGCTTGGCCAGACACTGATAGAAGTCACTAGACTGCTATATATTGCTGATGAGAAAGGTATTTAGCAGTTTTTATTTACTAAAATAATTGCATTTCCATGTTCTGTGTACTGTGGGAGACTAGATATAGTGAATGCAGGCTCCTGCTGGGTTTATAAACACTTTAACCACTTTGCGCAAAACGACGTACCCGTACATCAGTATTTTGACGCAAAATACCGGGGTTATGGCAGCATCTAGCGGGAGCACCGTGCGTTTCTCTTTAAGATAAAAGTGGTCTCTGGTGTATTCGCCGCAATATCAGTTTTATCAGCGGTGGGAGAGATGCACACCCACCGTGCTCCGGTCGTCTCCACCAATTACCGGACTTGCCGGTAACGGCGGAGACGATCGTGTCCTCTCCACTGGATGACTGGCTGCTGAATGAGGGGAAGATGGCCCCTGCTCGGCTCCATGGCATGGGAGGGGGCGAAAGCAAAGTTGCTATCGTTACAGCAAGAGCAATAATTCTAGACCTGGACCTCCTCTGTAACTCAAAACTGATAAACTGTAGACCTTTTTAAACGTTGCCTATGGAGATTTTTTAGGGTAAAAGTTTGTCGCCATTCCACGGGGCGGGCGCAATTTTGAGGCATGCCATGTTGGGTATCAATTTACTCGGCGTAACATTCTCTTTCACAGTATAAAAAAAATTTGGGCTAACTTTATTCATTTTTTAATCCAAAAAAAAGTGTGCGCTTGTAAGACAGCTGCGCAATTGCGATGTGACAAAGTATTGCAACGGCCGCCATTTTATTCTATAGGGTGTTAGAAAAAAAAATATATAATGTTTGGGGGTTCTAAGTAATTTTCTAGCAAAAAAAACGATTTTGCACTAAGCAAATTTGCACACCCTGTGTCCCCCAAAATACCAATTTTACAGTGACAGCATCTCCTACTGTTTATATATATATATATATATATATATATATAATGTTTGGGGGTTCTAAGTAATTTTCTAGCAAAAAAACTGATTTTAACTTGTAAACAACAAATGTGTATATAAGAGGCTCAGCCCTTAAGTGGTTAAGAGACCCAAAGGAAACAAATAAGGGAAGTTTACAGTAAGGGTTTACATGTATTAAAGCGGAGCTCCACCCTAAAGTGGAGCTTCCGCTCATTGGAACCCTCCCACCCCCCTCCGGCGTCACAATTGGCACCTTTCAGGGGGGAGGGGGGTGCAGGTACCTGTACAGTACAGGTATCTGCACCCACTTCCGGCATAGATATTCGCAGAATCTACGGATATTTACGCCCCTTTCCGCAGGTCCCCTGCTGTCTGCTGGAAACACACGGATCCCAGAGACAGCGGGGACCATCCTTATTGCGCAGCGCGACTTGCGCAGTAGGGAACCGGGAAATGAAGCCGCAAGGCTCCACTTCCTGATTCCCATACCCAAGATGGCGGCGGCAGCACCCGAGAGACAATCGAGAGATCGGCTTCGGGTGCCGACATCGCGGGCGCGCTGGGCGGGTAAGTGTCATTATTTTAAAAGTCAGCAGCTGCAGTATTTGTAGCTGCTGGCTTTAAAAAAAAAAAAAAACGGCGGAACTCCCGCTTTAAGTGTGCTGTCCTTCAGGTGAAGGTGTCATTTCACCTGCTCCCTGCCTTTTTTTTTTTTTTAACCCACACCACTGAAGGTAGTTGCACCGGAGCCCCATTCACTTCTATGGTTAGAGTCAGTACTGACCCGCTGGTTGCAACAGTGGTATGTGTATACACCCGTACAGCTGCCTTTGCAACAACTGTGGTCTATGTTGTGTGTCAAGAATGCATGCAAAATTGCACGCTTTACCAACATGCAGATAAACATACTTCTCTATAGCAGAAGTGAGGTGGTGCTATTAATTGTTAATGGCACCCCCACATATCTGAAAATGCAGTTTGGTGCGGCGCGGTTTTGGACAGCAGTCCAACTCTTTCACGTTTCTCGCATGTAGGGCAGCCCATTGAAATGAATGCAAAAACACGCCAGTTGTGAACCAAATCTTATGGTGTCCGCTTCAGATTGTACATTACCTGCTCACTCTGTGCAAGGAAAAAAAAAAAACTGAAAAAGTCAATATCTTGCTTTTCTGTAACTCCAACTCAATGTTATTACTTTTTGTCGGTATCTGTGGTGCTGTTAATCAGCAGATACAGGCAAGCATTCCTTTTTTGCAGTAGAGGGGTTAATATGTGCGTGTCACACATGTAGGGAGCTTGCAGGCAATCTCCCAGGGTTTAATAAGGCCGTTCTTCATTTGAGCAAAGCGTAGATGTGTTCCCTGCGGGAGGCGCCCCTTCCTCCAGCTAGGCCGGATAACCAGGTGGTCATTTATTGAAGGGAGTGGGGACATTTTTTCTCTGCGTTATTAATGCTTTTTTAATTAATGCTTTTTGCTGAGAGTGGTCAGAGCTTTCCTGTTAGCAAAGTGCAGCAAAACAGTGCACTGCAACACAGATAGGGAGCAGACGCAGCAGGAGGGAATCTCTCTTAAAGGGAAGCTATATTCCCTTAAAAAAAAAAAAAAAGTTAATCATTTTTTTTCCTGCTTTTTAAAAATGTAGTCTTTCCTCCTCTCCTTATTTTTTTGATGTGTGAAGCTGGACTCTTGCGTTATTAACCGGTAGAGTGATCGAAATACAAAATGAAGGGGGATGCTGTTTGCTTTCCTGGTGAACCTCAGCGAGGCATGATTTAAGTCTCAAATGAGGGTTGATAAGATGCCCGTTTCTGATTGGCACATCACCCTGCAATCTGATTGTGCGGCAAAGTAAGGAGAAAGCAAAGTGTTTCATTCAGAATCCTTGTTATGTGGCTGTGTGTGTGTACTAGTCTGATAATGCAAGTGGAGGGTAGGCTTATACTAGCCTGCTGCCAATGTAACACGAAGCCTTGAGGTAGGGCATCGTTTTTTTAACCCGCAGGTTTTATTAATCTATCACAATCTTTCGCAACCTTTTCAACGCAGAGAAACCCTTGAAATAACTTTCTGGTCTCAGGGAACACCTGCTAAATATTACTAAATCTACAACTCATGATACATTAGTGCGATGGCCAGTGGGAAGAATGCTCTTACATTGATGGTCATTGGGAAGAATTACTCCCTTAGGCTGCTTTCACACTGGGGCGGTATTCAGGCGTTACAGCGCTAAAAATAGCGCCGGTGTAGCGCCTGAAAAAAACCGGCCCCTTTCCCTCCAGTGTGAAAGCCGGAGGGCTTTCACACTGGAGCGATGCGCTGGCAGTACGGTGAAAAAAGTCCTGCTAGCCGCATCTTTGGAGCGGTGTATTCACCAATTCACCGCTCCTATACCGCTCCTACCCATTGAAATCAATGGGACACCGCGGCAATACCGCCGGCAAAGCGCCGCTGCAGCGACGCTTTGCGGGCGGGTTTAACCCTTTTTCGGCCGCTAGCGGGGGTTAAAACCACCCCGCTTTACCGCCGCCGCCGCTCCCGCCCCAGTGTGAAAGCAGCCATACAGATACCTAAAAAGGTCAAAGGGAATTAGAAATTGCTAATTTCTCAAGGAAACCTTAGTCATTTCATAATAATATCCATAATAGTGGCTTTGACTCATATCACACAGGTTGCAAAGTGGTGGAAAAAAAAAGGACCTGCGTTTAACCGCCTACCTACAAATTAGTCTAATGGATGCTCAAGGTCTGTTTGCATTGCCATGGCCATGATGCTTCTCAGAGCAGCAAATTTAAATTGGCGTGCAGTGCCACCTGTTAAACGCGCCCATTGAATCCAGTGGTAGTGACATCTATCGTATGGAAGAACTGACTGCCACTCTCAATAACTCTGAGGAACAGTTCAGGGATAGGTGCAGGCCCTGGAGATATTTCACGTGTACCGATAGCTGTCTACAGGAACTGACCTCGCTGGGTTGACATTAAGTTGAGACACCCATTAAACCCTTTGCGGCTCTTTGGTCTTTCGCTGTAAATCCCCCCTGGAGAGTGACCCCCTTCCTCTATTCCTATTTATTTTTTCTTCTCCCCAAACTCTTACTAGTCAAAGGTATAAAAATAAGTTAACTTCTCTCTACCATACAAGATTTACAATGTTGGGTCTTGATAACTTCATGGAGCTAGTGTACTGGTTATGTAAACCTTCTCCCATTTGTTTTGTGAATTACTCCTTCATGACATGTTCTCTACTCTCTAATATACCCGTGTTATGGGCATCCCTGTCTATAGGCGATCCTAGAACATTGAGCACACCAAGTATCTGATATGTTGATGATGTTCTGTGCCTTACTTTGTATAACAACAAATGCAACGCTAGAAAAACATAAATGGTGAAATAACCAATACAAATGACTTATTTAGCCAAAAAAATGAAAAGAAAAACTATTTAGTGACAGCAAGCACGATTGAAGTCGTGCTGCCAAAAATGTTTTGGTGAAAGAAATTTGTGAAATAACAGAATAATAGCAGTCAGTCCAATAATTCCAAAAATGTCCACCAATGAAGAACGTAGGCAAGATGGATTCAAATATTCCGTTGACCCAGACAGAAAAAGACCTTCAGACCTCGAGACAGATTTTGGGTGATTTTTCACAAATAAAGGTAGGTACTCTTACCCGACGTGTTGGACACAAAATACCTTACAGCAAATGTGTCATTTAGGGTTATAGAGACTCCCCCTGTCTCAAAGGACACGAACACTCTGAATCCTGGATCACAGTCGGAGCAGTTGGTATCCTTTCTGTTGTCCAGCTTCAAAGAAGAGATGCCAGGGTGTTAAAGGTTCCACACACTTAAGCCAGGTTCCAGTTGATCTCTGATGGTTTTAATCCGAAATGGCTCAAAAGGGACTCACCATGTAAAGGAAAGCATGAACACAATGCCTTGCATAGTGAAGTTCAACCATTGAAGGTTTATTTATAAAAAAAAATATGTATTACATAAAAACGAATCAATCACGTGATCGAACAATATCAAATATAAAAGAAAAGCAATATGGGGAGCAGGAAATGCTATCCCTACGCGTTTCAACCGCAAAGTCGTCTACTGGGGCCTTACTTTACCTGTTAGATATGGTCTTCTTTTGTCTTCTCCAACTTTATATTAATTGTCAACTCCCCTGTGTGAAAGGGGACATTGTTTTGTTTACAAAAGCATACACTTAGTGGTCACTTTTTTAGGTACATATAACCTGCACCCATAAAGGGGTACCTGTAGTAAGCAAAAATGCTTGGCTACCAATCAAATGATGCTTAGATATAGACATGTTAAACAAACAGTACCCTAAAGCCGCGTACACACGGGCGGATTGTATGGCCTACTTAGTCCATCATACAATCCGACGGACAGTCCGTCCTACTTTCGAATGAATGGACTTGACCACACACGGATGCACAAACAGTCCGTCGAAAGCTTGCGCGATGACGTGTACAGCACGTACGACGGGACTAGAAATAGGAAGTCCAATACACAGCAATGCAACCTTTCGCCGTGTAAATCCTTTCTGAGCATGCGCCATTCTTAGTCCGTCGAACTAGCCTACTGACGAGCGGATTGTCCGCTGAAACCAAAGTATGACGGACAGTATTTAGAAAAATCCGAAATACTTAGTACGCCAGACTGCACGCTGAAAAAGTCAGCTGAAGCCCACACACGAGCGGACTGTCCGCTGAAATGTGTTTCGACGGACTAAGTAGGCCATACAGTCCGCCCGTGTGTACGCGGCTTTAGAAAGAAATCTTTTGTCTGAAATTCCTCCTTAAAATAGCAGTGCACTTCCTGGTATGTGCGTGTACCTAGTTACTCCTAGTTGTATATATTCAGTCTGAGATCTAATGCACTGGTGCTCTGACTGCTAGTCTCAGGAGATCTGAAATGAGATTTGGTGATGTCACTACGGTGATGCTCATATTCTTGCTCCTGGGGGTCCTGACATGAGGAAGCAAGGTCCTGCGTCTACCACGATGGCAACCTGCAAACAGAGACCCAATGCAGAACAAGGCATGGTAAGTCAGTATTGGAGAAAGATCCGCTGAAGGGGGGACACAGGCAATACTGGTGACTAGCCATTTGCCCGCTGCCTAACTTTTTGGCACAGCTTCCCAAATTCAGATCCTTCTTACTGGGATAAGTGGATGGAAAACAGTCATAGGTTTGAAGTGCTTACTCTTCCTAGAAAATGAACTATGCATGTAGAGTGAGGTAAATAATAATTTGATCCCCTGCAGATTTTTTAAGTTTGCCCACTTACGAAGAAATTAAGGGTCTATAATTGTTATCATATGTGTATTTTAAATGATATCAACCAAAAATCAAGAAAAAACACATAAAACAAATGTTATATATTGAGTTGCAGTTCAGTGAGTAAAATAAGTATTTGATCCACTACCAACCAACAATAATCCTGGCTGCCCACAGACTAGCTACACTATAGCTATACTATGATTATGTGGTACACAGATTAGTCCTGTAAATTTAAGAAGGTGCTCCCAATGACAACTCATTATGTGTATAAAAGACTCCTGTCCACAGAATCTCTTTCTTCCATTCAAACCTCACCATCATGGGCAAGACCAAAGAGCTGTCAAAGGACGTCAGGGACAAGATTGTAGACCTGCGCAAGGCTGGAATGGGCTACAAGACCATTAGCAAGAAGCTTGGTGAGAAGGAGACAACTGTTGTAGTGATTTATTTGCAAATGGGAGAAATATAAAATAACCATCAATCGCCCTCGGTCTGGAGCTCCATGCAAGATTTCGCCTCATGGGGTAAGAGTGATCATGAGAAAAGTAAGGGAACAGCCCAGAAATACATGGGAAGAGCTTGTGTATGATTTCAGGGCAATGCAATGAACAAACAGATAACACCGCTCCAGGTGATAATGATATCCTCCTTAATAATCAGGTGTTGGTCCAGCCTGTGGTCTGGGCAAGTGATTCAAATGGCAAAGCGAATGATCTTAAGGCAGTTGGGACGACAGTCACCAAACAAACCATTGATAACACAATACGCCACCATGGATTGAAATCCTGCAGCACACGCAAAGCCCCCCTCCTGAAGAAGGCTCAGGCCCCTCTGAAGTTTGCCAATGAACATCTAAATGATTCAGAGAAGGATTGGGAAAAAAATTTGTGGTCATATGAGACCAAAATCTAGCTCTTTGGCATTAACTCGACTCTCTGTGTTTGGAGGAAGAAAAATGTTGACTATGACCCTAAGAACACCATCCCTACAGTCAAGCACGGAGGTGTAAACATTATGCTTTGGGGCTGTTTCTCTGTTAAAGGTACAAGCTGACTTTGCCACATTAAGGGGGCAATGGATGGGGCCCTGTATTGTACAATCTTGGATGAGAACCTTTTTCCTTCAGCCAGAACACTGAAGATGGGTCATGGACAGGGCCGTCTTTAAGGCAGGGCAAAAGGGGCAGCTGCCCTGGGCCCTGTGATTGTTGTGGGGCCCAAAGCAGCTGCCTCATACTTGCCAACTATCCCAGTTTAAATTCCCTTGTCCCTTGAAGTTTTAATCCTGTTCTGTGTCCCGATATCTCAGTGTAAAGTGCTGGTACTAATGCTGCCCAGCTCTGCCCTATTGTTGTGTACAGATGACTCACCTGCAGACCTTGTGTTTACATGTAAATAACCGGCATTCACATGTAAATGGCTGCAGCTGGCAGCATTGATATGTAAATAAAGGTGGCATTCATATGTATATCATGCTCCCCTGCAGTGAGGAGATGATGTGCTGCAACCTCTAGCAAATCAGTGAGCAGTATTACTGTACAGTAAAATCTAGTAACCAATTAACAAGCAGAAATCATTTGCTGTAACCTCTAGCAACTAATCAGTGAGCCGTAATGTGTGCTGTAACCTCTAGCAACCAGTCGTTAACCAGCAATGATATTCTGTAACCATTGGCAACCAATCGCAATTGCTGCCTGATCTGATACAGTAAACTGATTTTAAGCCTAGCTGCTATTTATTGTATGTCTCAGAGCAGGTGGATAGTGAAATTGCATGGGGGGGGGGGGGGGGCAAGAAAATGTTTGCCTAGGGTCCAATCAATATTAAAGACGGCCCTGGTCATGGATGGGTCTTCCAGCATGACACTGACCAAAAACATACCACCAAGCAACCAAGGAGTGGCTCAAGAAGAAGTACAATAAGGTCATGGAGTGGCCTAGCCAGTCTCCAGACCTTAATGCTATAGAAAATGTATGAAGGGAGCTGAAACTTCGAGTTGCCAAGAGACAGCCAAGAAACCTTAAGGATTTCGAGAAGATCTGTAAAGAAGAGGGGACCAAATCCCTCCTGAAATGTGTGCAAACCTGGTAACCAACTACAAGAAACGTCTTACCTCTGTGCTTGCCAACAAGGGTTTATCCACCATGTACTAAATCATGTTTTGCTTGGGGATACTTATTTTACTCACTGAACTGCAACTGACTTTATAACACTTGTATCATGTGTTTTTTCTGGATTTTTGGTTGGTATTCTGTGTCTATCATCTAAAATACACCTATGATAAAATGATAGACTTCGTTTTTTTGTAAAAGGGGGCAAACTTACAAAATCTGCAGTGGATCAAATAATTTTTTTCCCAACTGTACTGTAGTCATATCATCTTTGAAGAAGGGCAGGGTCAGTCAAGCTTGGTCATGTCCTTTTTAGCACA
Source organism: Lithobates pipiens (assembly GCF_037356315.1). NCBI lineage: Eukaryota > Metazoa > Chordata > Amphibia > Anura > Ranidae > Lithobates > Lithobates pipiens. Next base: position 24,422,294 of record NW_027507788.1, read on the forward strand.
TGACCAAATTACTAGGCTTTGGCTGGCATGACTGGAACAGGAGGGAGTTTGGGACAGCATTTTTTGTCTGAAAAAGTACATTTTACTGGCCTTCTCTTCCATCCCACCAAGGCTGTTAAAGCGGGAGTCCGCCGGGACTCCGCGTTTTTTTTTTTAAAAGCCAGCAGCTACAAATACTGCAGCTGCTGACTTTTAAAATAGTGACACTTACCTGTCCAGCGCGCCCGCGATGTCGGCACCCGAAGCCGATCTCTAGATCGTCTGTCGGGTGCTGCCGCCGCCATCTTGGGTATGGGAATCAGGAAATGGAGCCTTTCGGCTTCATTTCCCGGTTCCCTACTGCGCATGCGCGAATCGCGCTGCGCAATAAGGATGGACCCCGCTGCCTCTGGGATCTGTGTGTTTCCCAGCAGGCAGCGGGGCACTTGCGGAAAGGGGCGGGCACTTGCGGAAAGGGGCGTAATCTACGCCCCTTTCCGCAGAGAGCTATCCCGGAAGTGGGTGCAGAATACCTGTACTGTACAGGTATCTGCACCCCCCTCCCCCCTGAAAGGTGCCAATTGTGGCGCCGGAGGGGGGGAGGGTTACGATGAGCGGAGGTCCACTTTAGGGTGGACCTCCGCTTTAACATTTAAATGACCACTATTGTGATATAATTCTATTCGGATGTTCTCTGTATGCAGTTACTACATGTAGAGCTATAATTCAGTATACAAGTTTATTTTTTATTTAAAAGAATTTTATTCATTTTTCTTTCTCAACATTAAAATTCATGCCAAGCTGTCAAGTGAAAGTGACGGGTTGGAATAAACTAAAATGCTGCCAGGGGTGGAGGAGCAGTATCAGCAGGTTTTATTTTATCCTTATAATACCTATTTAAAGCCGTACTAAACCCACTGCTTTAAATGTTTCCGAAAACAATTACATTCAAGGCATGTCATGAATGATAATTGTCACAGTTGCTTGCACTCTCAACCAAGCTCTGAATCCATCAAATGCCTAGTGTCAAAACTGATCATGTATACAGCACCATGACAACTGCAGATCAACCAGAGGCAGCTTCCTTGGCTGAAAAGAATGGGAAGGCTTAGTTCTCCTTTAACCAAATGAATAAAAAAATTACCATTGTAAGCACCCCCAGCATAGTTTCTCCCAACTCTCAATTTTGCTGGACTGCTATGCATTAGTGGCCTGTCTCATTGGCTTTCCCCTGAATCTGAGAAGTCAAGCCCTTAGTACCAATGTGAAACCAGTTTCCGAGGGAGACACAACGTGGTGTTTTCTGGTTAGTAAAGATAAGGACAGGCGTCTTGTTGGCATAGATTTGTACTTTTAGGTTTTCCAGTGGCTGCCAATTCTTTTTAAGCAATACATTGTATGAGGAGTTTCTTCCTTTACAACGTTTTGCATAGCAGGATGTACAAACTAGGTGACATAGTACTAGTATACCAAACAAGCTTCCCATCAAACAAGTCCACCCGGGAACTAAAATAACCAAGTCAAAGGTATAAGAGCTAATAAACAGAATCACAGTCAACTTAACATTAAGGCGCTCAGTTGCTCTCCTATGGCAATTGAACTTGTAACAGTCACTAAAGGTAGTTGTACTCTTGGTAACACAGAATAGTTCTCTTATCTCACAGTATCCCACTGTAGGTCTTCACTCACTGAGCTCTCACTAGACTTCCAGATCCCAGTCGTCACTGGATCTCCTGAGCTCTTTCCCAGCTAACCCGCTGTATACTCCTCAAGCGTCACCCCCGCTAACCTGTTGGGCCCCTGGCTTGGCACTTGCTCACTTGCTGATGATTTCCCACTTCTTTACTGTCCCCGGCTGGTGAGAAGACTGCTCTGGTACTTGCTCAAGCTTACTCACAGTAGTCTCCGGTAATAAAGTAGATGGTCCCTTAGTGGCGACTGCTTCCCCTTTACCCCTGACCACAACTGGTTCCCCATCCAGCTGAACCTTTACAACTCGGTTGGACTCCAATCCTGCAGTCCCAACCTTGAGCTGCTTCTCCTGCTACTAGAGAGGTCTCAGGCAGCCAGGTGTCCCGGGATCAGGGGTGGACTGACAACTCATGGGGTCCCCAGGCAATAGGGGATTATGGGGCCCCCAGGCAATAGGAGAAGATTATGGGGCCCCTGGGCAATAGATTATGGGGCCACACAGTATTCATACACACACATACAGTATACACACACAGACACAAGGTATACACACACAGAATACACATACACACACCGAAAAGGTACTGGAGAGGCAGGACAGCTATAATTCTGGGATTTTTTTTTAAAACACAGATTTTTACATACTGTCCCTGGTTTTATTGAGGCTGGCAACCCTGATGGGGCCCCTTAGTGTCATGGGGCCCTCGGGCAGTGCCCGACTACCCGAATGGTCAGTCCGCCCCTGCCCGGGATAGACCTCTGGCTTCCGACCTAGCAACCCGAGGCATCATAACACACGTCCACCTAGACAGCCAACCAGGTGGCACATAACCCAGATCACCTGACTCCACCTATATAAATAGGCTCTCCCAGCAGGCCAAGGGACTAAAGAAACCCCTGCCAATTGGCTGAGATACCCCATCCATTCATGATCTGACCTTGCTATGCTCTTGTCGATCTAATGTCAACAGCCACAATGCCACCTAGTGACAGAAGAGAAAAGGTGCAGCAACTCCAGAATTAGAGGGAAATCTGTGAATCTTCTAACAATTAGCCAGGACAATTACTACCTGGCAAACTAAATTTGTTAGCAACCCTGCCTAAACACCAGGGTGCTACAATATATTTTTTCTTTAACATTAAAATGAAAAAATATATATAGAACAACCACACAAAGAAAATATATGCTAAAAATTATATACATTCAGGACACATTTGTTTTAATGTCAGCTCCCCCAGCAGGATATACTGACCTTTCCGTTGACCCCCTGTCGCGTTCAGCCTCAAGGAATACCTGTTACTTCTAGGTATGCATGTGAATCACTCCCCTTACTCTCATGTTATAGTGCTGGTATACTTAGGGCTCATTCACACTTCACCTCCTCCCTGTCTACTTAAGCCCTTTGAATCCTGTTATATTGTGTCGCACTCGCAAACCAAGCGACCAACCACGGTTGCAAGGCACTTGCAGAACAGCCCCATTCACTCTAAAGCAACAGGGGATAAAATTCTTATCTATAGAAATGGGGCGGTATAGTGGTTAGCACTCTCACCTAGCAGTAAGAAGGGTCGCTGGTTCGAACCCCAACCACGACACTACCTGCCTGGAGTTTGCATGTTCTCCCTGTGCCTGCGTGGGTTTCCTCCAGGTACTCCAGTTTCCTCCCACATTCCAAAGACATGGAAAGTGGCCCTAGTATATGAGTGGGGACCTTGGATTGTGGGCTCCTTGAGGGTAGGGACCAATGTGAGTGTGCAATGCACAGGGGTAGGGACAATTGTAGACACTCACTCATGTTGAACTGGATGGACTGGTATCTTTATTCAACCTTACTAACTATGAAACTATGAAATGATGGTGCCCTGGATAGTTGCTAGGATTCCAGCGGCACATGGCATCATTGGTTTATTGGACACAAGTGGCTGGTGCTGGTGGATGCCTAAACCATAACAATGATGCTGTGCGAACCTGGAGCTAAACTTGCATTGAAGAGAGTGTCCAGTATGGACAATGTCAACAAGCGTGATGTTCGAACCATGGTGCTTCTCATTTATCCACTTCTCCAAATGTAACAAAGGTTGTCACGCTTTGCTGCCCTCTTAGGACTGGGGATGCCCTGATATCATAGCACTACAAAAACAAAAAATGGGGCGCACCAGCATAGAGCATTACCCTATAGGCCATTTATTGAGGAAAAAGGAATAAATATATACTCACAAACAACCGTGAAACACAGGCTCATCAAAATCTTCCAAAGACAATATTGCCCTGTCAACTGCACATGTTCCTTAACTTAGGAAGGTGTCACCGGGATTGATGCATTTCAAGGAGCTCTGTTGAAGAGGGGACACCCTCGAAACACGTAAGTCGAATTGATCCAGGTGGCATATTCACGAGTTAAGGAGCATGTGTGGTTGACCGGACAATATTGTCTTTGGATGATTTTTAAGAGCTTGTGTTTGACAGTTGGCCAGGACATTCTGGCCTTAGTGCCACCCCTCCTCATGCCTCAGTAAGTGCTGTAATTGGCCTCATGGTAAAATTGATATGCAATATATAATATTATTATTGACCCTGGTGTTTTCTTGCATAAAACATGAGCAAGGCGGTGGTCCTAGGGTCTCCATTTCATAAAACAGAAGACATATACCTCCTGTGCATCACAAGTACTGCTTTACAATCTCTTGCCATGTAACAGGTTTCCTTTATAAAGGATACCCTCTATGACAGTGGTTCTCAGCTCCTGTCCTCAGGACCCACTAACAGGCCAGGTTTGCAAGATAACTGACATACATCACAGGTGATATCATTTGCTGCTCAGTGATTGCCGTATTCAAGTCTGCATCTCCCCAAGCTAATACTTAAAATCTGGCCTGTTAGTGGGTCCTGAGGACAGAAGTTGAGAACCACTGCTCTATGGCTTCCAGTGTATCTTGGAAACAGAAACCCGTTAAATAAAAACACGATACCAAACACATTCTTAATGCATTTACTCCATTTGCAAATCCCACTAAAGAGATTTTACCGATGGAAAAATAAATTTCGCCCATTTTTATTCCACTCGAAATTGCCGCAAACCTCCTCCGTGTGATAACCATATGGACATATATAATGTGCGGTCTGTACACAACCGTAAATAAAATAAATAAATAAAAGCCGGAAGACTTACCTCCAGCTCCCAGGGGATTGTGTGATTTGGAAAGAAATAAAAGAGGATCAGTGTGCAGAGAGAACAGGTAAAATTACACAAAATGACAAAACACGCTGATCCAAACCAACAGGAGGATTATGGGATATCCAGTCAGATACCAAGAATAAATAACAGCAAAAAAGCAGCGGTGTTGGAACAAGAGAGTGTAGCGTGCAGCATTGCCTGTGTGGAATATGTTCCATGGATAAGCAGGCACAACGGCGAATAAATTAAAGCTTTAGCATTGGCTGAATGTCTACTACATACCAGTATAATATGCTGTGCAAATAATAGTAGTAATAGAGAAGATAACCCACTTTATAAGTGTCTATAAAGCCAAAATGTATTTATTTTTTCGAGTCTTGGGTAGAATGTGGAAGGGTTAAATCCTCTGTCTATGTTTCATTTCTGTCTGTGGCCCTTCTGGGGAGATTCACCCAGTCATTGTCACCAGTATAGAAAAAATGGGAAATCCACATTTTCTTTAACTATCAAAGGAACAGATGATGAGAAGTCTTTTAATGTCCCAATGGGCAAACCTGTTCTGGTGGTAGCTGTCAATCAGGGGTGGTCCCCTTGCTTTGGAGTGATCTCTTACTTTCTATTGTGTTTCTGGGATTAGAAGTGATGGGAAATCTCCCTGACTGAACATAGAAAGCAAAAACCAAAAAGCTGACATGGGTTTCAATTATTTCATAGCTTAGTGGCCCACAACCACGGGCCATGGTCCACTGCTGGGCCATGGCATCTCTCTTCCCATGTCTCAAGCAAATGGCAGATCCTTTAACCTCCAACAGGGCTCCCAACCTCCCACAGTGCTGCCCAGCCTCCCACAGTGCCCCCCCCCCCCCCAGCCTATTGTAATGCTTCCAGACCTTTATAGTACCCACAATCTCCAACAGTGTCCCATAGTGCCTCCCAGCTCCCAAAGTGTCCCCAGGCCTCATTTAGTCTCCACAGTCTCCCTAAATTTCCAGAGCGCCACTCAGCCTCCCACAGTGCCCCCCAGATTGCTGTAGAGCCTGCAGCTCTCCATAGTGCCCCACAACCTCCAATGGTTGTCTGCAGTCAATAAGTGTTCAGCCTCCACAGACTCCATTATACTGTATGTATACACCCCTCTGCTCTCCCAGATGGGACACAGATGGCTAAAAAAAAAAAAAAAAACCCTGACAGGTTGTAGAAAAAAAGGGGACGATGCTCGAAGGTGGGTAGGGGGCAGACACGAGGGTTGGTGATTGGAGGTGGGTAGAGGGTGCAGACAAGAGATGGTGCCCGGAGGTGGGTAGGGACGGAGACAAGGGACGGTGCTCAGAGGTGGGTTGGGAGTGGAGACAAGAGACAGTGCTCAGAGGTGGGTAGGGGCGGAGACAAGGGATGGTGCTCGGAGGCGGGTAGGGGAGGAGACAAGGAACGGTGCTCAGAGGTGGGTAACGGCGGATACAAGGGACAGTGCTCAGAGGTGGGTAGGGGCAGAGACAAGGAATGGTGCTTGGAGGTGGGTAGGGGGCAGAGACAAGGGATGGTGCTCGGAGGTGGGTAGGGGGCTGAGACAAGAGACAGTGCCCAGAGGTGGGCAGAGACGGAGACAAGGGACGGTGCTCGGACTTGGGTAGGGGGTGGAGACAAGGGACGGTGCTCAGAGGCGGGTAGGGGCGGATACAAGGAATGGTGCTCTGAGATGGGTAGGGGCGGAGACAACAGATGGTGCTCGGATGTGGGTAGTGGCGGAGACAAGGGACAGTGCTTGGAGGTGGGTAGGGGGCGGGGACGATGCTCAGAGGTGGGTAGGGGCAGAGACAAGGGATGATGCTCAGAGGTGGGTAGGGGGCGAATATAAGGCACGGGGGTCAGAGGTAGGTAGAGGCGGAGGCAAGGAATGGTGCTCGGAGGTGGGTAGGGGCGGAGTCAAGGGATGTTGCTCAGAGGTGGGTAGAGGCGGAGTCAAGGACATCCCTGTTTTCCTCTGAAGAACAATCCCAATCTTTTCACCATAGTGCCCCCAACCTCCAATGGTTATCTGCAGTGAATACATGTTCAGCCTCCACAGACTCCATTATACTGTATGTATACACCCCTCTGCTCTCCCAGATGGAACACAGATGGCTAAAAAAAAAAAAAAAAAAACCCTGACAGGTTGTAGAAAAAAAGGGGACGATGCTCGGAGGTGGGTAGGGGGCAGAGACAAGGGATGGTGCTCGGAGATGGTTAGAGGGTGGAGACAAGAGACAGTGCCCAGAGGTGGGTAGGGACGGAGACAAGGGATGGTGCTCGGACTTGGGTAGGGGGTGGAGACAAGGGACGGTGCTCAGAGGCAGGTAGGGGCGGAGACAAGGAATGGTGCTCGGAGATGGGTAGGGGCGGAGACAACAGATGGTGCTCGGAGGTGGGTAGTGGCGGAGACAAGGGACGGTGCTTGGAGGTGGGTAGGGGCGGGGATGATGCTCAGAGGTGGGTAGGGGCAGAGACAAGGGATGATGCTCAGAGGTGGGTAGGGGGCGAAGACAAGGGACAGGGGTTGGAGGTGGGTAGAGGCAGAGACAAGGAATGGTGCTCAGAGGTGGGTAGGGGCGGAGACAGAGGACGGTGCTCGGAGGTGGGTAGGCGCGGAGACGGGACGGTGCTCGGAGGTGGGTAGGGGCGGAGACAAGGGACGATGTTTGGAGGTGGGTAGGGGCGGAGACAGTGCTCGGAGGTGGGTAGGGGCAGAGACAAGGGACGGTGCTCGGAGGTGGGTAGGGGCGGAGACAAGGGACGGTGCTCGGAGGTGGGTAGGGGCGGGGACAGGGGATGGTACTCGGAGGTGGGTGGGGCGGAGACAGGGGACGGTGCTCGGAGGTGGATAGAGGCGGAGTCAAGGACATCCCTGAGTGTTTTCCTCTGAAGAACAATCCCAATCTTTTAGCCCCTAAAAGCCAGCACCACCGTGCCGCAACCGCATGTGTGCTCCATGAACTTTACTGCCCACTGAACATGACAGGCGGCTGTAAACGCATCCTTCACCAAGGTGCATTGGGGCACCATTGAGATGAATGACACTGCATATGAATAACACTTCTCCAGGCTCAGAGGATTCCATACGAGGTATTAACATTACTGAGGCATGAGGCACAGAAAGCCTCAACCTGCTCTGATGATGTCCCTATGTCCTCCATACCACAAGGATGCCCCTTTCTCCTTGTAGAGATGACAGGCTCCCTTTATTCAGCCAGCACACAGTATTGCCTCTATGGAGAGGCTGCAGTTCTCCGGCTCACAGATAGGGGTCTATCTTCCATATGGTTTCTATGGGAACCCTTCCTTCCGGCCCCGCAGCGGCTGTGCTGCGAAGCGCCTACAGATGGAGGCAGCTGGTAATGTCCCCCTTCTCCTCCCCGCCCCGCCCCGCGCGTACACTCTGCATACTCTGCATAATATGCACCAATCAGAGCGCGGAGCCGGGGGAGGGGGCGCGGCCATGATCACTGGTTAGAACAGCAGGGGGCGGGGTTCATTGTTCTCAATTAGCGCGCGTTTTCGTGAGGAGGGAGGGGGAGGGGAATGGCAGCATGAAGAGAACCTGTAATGTGAAGTGTGGGGCTCAGTCTGGTGATTTTTTCTTATCTGTAATGGGATTGTATGGGGAAGCCTCCAGCACACACTGCTATTAATGTATCTGTGCATTACCAGCCCTCAGGAAACATTTAGCCCTATATATTGTATGGAAGACGCTCTGTGCGCTTAATTTACCTCACCGCTGATCCCGATGGAACGTGCGCTTTGCTGGAAACTGTGGCAAGCAAATTTTATGTCTCATGAATGGATGAGAAAACATCTGTACAGTGTATATCCAACCATAACATGCAGGAATAATAATGCCTGGCCTGAGGCGGCCATTTTTGGCCTTTTAGTCCTATCTTCCCCCCGAATACACCCAAGACCTCGTATAATCACTGGCGGGTGTCCCTATTACCGTGACAACCCACCCACAAAACACCAAACATTGTTAACGCTTGTTTAGTGGATTGTGAGTGGGTTGCCATGGTAATAGGGACACCCACCAGAGAGCGTAGGGGGCATGTTAATGTTTTGTTTGCTAGGACACTGACAATCGATGACACTGTGGCCCAAACACCAGTGGCCTAGCAACCAGTGATGCTGTGTGCCATTGGTTGCTAGGATGCTGGCGTCTGGGCTGCACAACATTGTCATTTGAAAAGACGCAGGCGGTTGGGCTGCAGAACATATTGCTAGGACACGGGTGTTTGTGCTGTACGTCCTCATTGATTGCTAGGATGCAGGCGGCTGGGCTGCACAACATTGTCATTTGAAAAGACGCAGGCGGTTGGGCTGCAGAACATATTGCTAGGACACGGGTGTTTGTGCTGTATGTCCTCATTGATTGCTAGGATGCAGGCGGCTGGGCTGCACAACATTGTCATTTGAAAAGACGCAGGCGGTTGGGCTGCAGAACATATTGCTAGGACACGGGTGTTTGTGCTGTATGTCCTCATTGATTGCTAGGATGCAGGCGGCTGGGCTGCACAACATTGTCATTTGAAAAGACGCAGGCGGTTGGGCTGCAGAACATATTGCTAGGACACGGGTGTTTGTGCTGTATGTCCTCATTGATTGCTAGGATGCAGGCGGCTGGGCTGGACAACATCATTGGTTGCTAGGAGACAGAAGGCTGCATAGCAGCAATTATTGTTAGGATGTAGACGGCTAGGCTGCACAACATCATTGGTTGCTAGGATACAAGTGTTTGGGCTGTACATCGACATCGGTTGCTAGGATGCAGGCAACTGGGCTGCACAGCATCATTGGTTGTTAGGATGCAGATGGTTGGGCTGTAAAGTGTCATTGGTTGCTAGGATGCAAGCGGTTGTGCTGCACAAGATCACTGGTTGCTAGAAGACAGGAGGCTGGGCTGCATAGCATGATTTATTGCTAGGATGCAAGAGGCTGGTGGTCTGCAGTGTCATTGGTTGCGTAGAGACAGGAGGCTGGGCAGCACAGTTTCATTGGTTGCTTAGAGACAGGATGCTGTGCAGCACAGGGTCATTGGTTACTAGGAGACAGGATGCTGTGCAGCACAGGGTCATTGGTTACTAGGAGACAGGATGCTGTGCAGCACAGGGTCATTGGTTACTAGGAGACAGGATGCTGTGCAGCACAGGGTCATTGGTTACTAGGAGACAGGATGCTGTGCAGCACAGGGTCATTGGTTACTAGAAGGCTGGACTGCACAGTGGTTGCTAAGAGACAGGATAGGATGCCCCGCAGCACAGGGATGACCCCCATTGGTTACTTGGAAACAGGAGGTTGGGCTGCACAGCACCATTGTTTGTTAGGATGCAAACCACAGGTGGCTAGGTCATTGGTTGTTATGGTGGAGGCAAGGCAGGGATGAAGTCACTTCCTGGATGCAACGTAGGGGCCTCTCAGTTTTGGTGACGCATTTGTGGAGCATTCACTCCTTCTTCAGGCCGCACAGTGTAATTGGTTGCTAAGGGACAAGGGGCTGGGCTGCACAGGGTCATTGGTTGCTGGGACACAGGAGGCTGGCGGCACAGGGTCATTGGTTGCTAGGAAACAGGAGGAAGGGCAGCACAGGGTCATTGGTTGCTAGGAGACAGGAGGTTGGTCAGCACAGGATCGTTAGTTGCTAGGAAACAGGAGGCTTGTCAGTACAGTGTCATTGGTTGCTAGGCGACAGGAGACTGGGCTGCATAGCACATTGGTTGCTAGTAGACACAAGGCTGGGCAGTACAGTGTCATTGGTTACTAGGGGACAGGAGATTGGGCTACACAGCACCATTGGTTGTTAGGACACAGGCGGCTAGGTCGTACACTGTTGTTGGTTGTTATGGTGGAGGTGGATTCACTGTTTACTTTTACTTTTCTTTTCTTTATTGAAGTGTCACAAAATGACATTTCATTTGACTCCAAGCAGCGCGGCAGGTGAGTCGCACCGTGTAACAATGCAGACATGCACACCACCGCACATGTATGCTGTGAATAGGACACATGGAGAACACGTGAGGAGACAGCCAGCTGCCAATGACGTCAGTGAAGAAGATGGCGGCCTGAGACTGGAGTGGCACCGGGTCCTCTGGGCGTGTGACTGTGTACTTTTGTGTATAAGCCAGGGAAAAAGGTAAGAGCAGAAAAAAAATCTTCATAGATTTAGGCCAAAATTTATTCTGCTACATGTCTATGGCTGAAAAAAAAATTCCTAATAAGTGTTTATTTGGATTATGTGAAAGTTATTGCTTCTACAAACTACTGTGTATATACTGAAATTTACGCAGGTATAGACGCTATACTGGTATGGCGGTGATCAGCGACTTATAGTGGGACTGTGATAGTGTGGCGGAAATCTGGCGCTAACAGACACTATCTGGGAGAGTCACTAGCTGACACTGATGTCAATACAGTGATCAGTGATAATACTGTACCCTGACACTGTACTAATAACACCGGCTGGGAAGGGGTTAACATCTAGGGGCAATCAAGGGGTTAACTGTGTGCCTAACAATGTGTAATGTGTGCTGCTTTCACTTTACTATCTGGCCTCTCTGCTTTTTGTAAACACAGAACTCTGTGTGTGATTGGACACAGCGATCAGCTGATTTCAGCCGATCTCGTGCTGTGTCCGATCACAACACAGGTAGGCAGGAGGCGTACATGATTGTGCCTGTACCTACCACCCGCTGCCAGTAAATTTACTGTGAGCGGTCGGTGGGTAGTTAAGGAGGAGGGGTCCCGCCTGCATCCCGTGCATTCCTCCCTGAATGCATAGGGCCCAGTTGCAGTCAGTACAGTGGAACCTTGGTTTACGAGTAACGCAGTTAACAAGCATTTTGAAAGACGAGCAACTTTTTTTTTAAATTCTGACTCAGTTTGTGAGTGTTGTCTCACACAACAAGCAGAATTCGAGCGAATGGGGTGTGCAGTACCGCATTTGGCCAGAGACGCAAGGGCGCCGGGGACACTCGGAACAGTTCAGGGCTGTTCGAAAATACTTGCAAATACTCGTAAACACTTGGAAATACTCCATTCCCGAGTGTTTCCGAGACTTTTCGAGTTCAGCCGAGCTGCCCCCGAGTATTTCCAAGGCTCTCTGGCGGCCCCCAATCTCTGGCCACATGCGGTATTGCATGTAATATAAGTCATTGCGGAACAAATTATCTTTGTTTCCATTGACTTCTATGGGCAAACTCGCTTTGATATGCGAGTGCTTTGCATTACAAGCATTCTCCTGGAATGGATTATGCTCGTAATCCAAGGTTCCACTGTACAGTGTTCAGCCGCAGCCTGCCATAGACTTTTTTATAGTCTGCAGGTAGCAGGGCTGGATGCTACACCTGTCCCCCCTGGGCACACTAAAACTTTGAGAGGGATACACTGCAGTTAGTCGGCATGCTGTGCAAGGGATCCAACTCTGAAGGCTCCGCAGATATAACATAAAAACACCAACGGAAGCAGATATGGTTTTAACCACTTAAGGACTGCCTGCCCGTAATGCACTGCAGACGGATGGCCCGTGCAGGCAAAGTGACGTGCTGGTACATTGCTGTCTCCTTCTGAGTGTAGGGTGCGCACATGAGTGTTTCCCCACTGACATCCACTATCATTATACACAGCAGGAGTCTGTCAGCAAGTCCCTGTCAATGATTCATGGCTGGGACCTGCTGATTGGCTGTGTCCAATCACAGCCCAGAACCCAGTGTTGACAATTAACACAAGGCTCTGTACAGGGCGAACAATCTCTGTGTTTCTTATCCCTGGAAAGCAGGGACAAGAAAAAAACATCACACATTATACATTGTTAGGCACACATTTACCCCCTTGATCGCCCCTAGATGTTAACCCTTTCCCAGTCAGTGTGTTAGTACAGTGACGGTGTATAGTGTTATCACTGTATAAGTGTTACTGGTGATGTCAGTGGCAGTTAGTCCCCCCCCCCCCCCCGAGCATCAGTTAGTGTCAGGTTTCCCACTGCACTATCACAGTCCTATTATAAGTCGCTAATCATGTTATTATTAGAGGTTAAAAAAAGAGAAAAAATCCAATATACCTGTATATACTATAGTTTGTAGATATTATAACTTTCACGCAAACAAATCAATATACAATTAGACCCCATACACACTATTCGATTTTCTGCAGATTTTTGTTTTCAGTATTACCAAAACCATGTAGTGCAAGGGCCTGCCTGATTGCATAGAAACTTTTTTTTTTTTTTCCTCAAAAAAGTTTTTATTCGTACATAACATAAACAGATACACATCATAGTACATGGATAAACAAAAGCAGCTTCCATGACTTTGTGGTTGCATAGAAACTTTAAGGCCACTTTCACACTGGGGCGGTGCGGGCATCGGCGGTAAACCACTGCTATTTTTAGTGGCGCTTTACCGTCATTTTAGCGGTGGTCTGCGGGGTGGTTTTAACCCCTGCTAGCGGCCGAAAAAGGGTTACAACCGCCCGCAAAGCGCCGCTGCAGCGGCACTTTGCTGGCGAAAAAGCCACGCTGTCCCATTGATTTCAATGAGTAGGAGCGGTTTAGGAGCGGTGAATACACCTCTCCAAAGATGCGGCTAGCAGGACTTTTTTCACCATCCTGCTAGCGCACCACTCCCGTTTTAAAGTCCCTCCGGCTTTCACACTGGAGTGAAAGGGGCCGTTTCTTACAGGCGCTATTTTTAGCTCTGTAGCGCCTGAAAACCGCCCCAGTGTGAAAGGGGCCTTAAGGTTTGACCTCATATTATATGGGCTTTCACACTGGAGAGACAGGTGAGGCTCTTTACAGGCGCTATGCTGGCGCTATTTTTAACGCTGTAGCGCCTGTAAAGCACCTTAGAGCCCTTTTACACTAGGGCTATTTCTAATGCTATAGCGCCTGCAATCTGCCCTCAAACTGCTGCACCATTCATTCCAGTGTGAAAGTCCCGAAGGCTTTCACACCGGAGCGGTGCGCAGGCAGGATGTCAGAAAAAGTCCTGTCAGCAGCTTCTTTGGAGCGGTGGAGGAGCAGTAAAAACACTGAAATCCATGGAGCAGCGCTGCATTACCGCGGACAAAACGCCGCTATTGCAGCGTATTGCGGGCGGTTTTAACCCTTTCTCGGCTGCTAGCGGGGTAAAAGCGCCCCGCTAGCGGCCGAAATGCGCTGCAAATCCGACGGTAAACGCCACTAAAAATAGCGGCGTTTTATCGCCGACGCTATGGGCTCGGCAGTGTGAAAAGGCTCTTAGAGTGAAAGTAGCCTTAAGGTTTGACCTTATATTATTATATGGTTTTGGTAAATCTTTTTTTTTTTTTATGTATATGTTTTATAACAGAAATTTTTGGTCTTTTTTCATTAAGACCCCTTTCACACTCACAGTGGCAGTAAAGTGGCGCTTTACCGTTCTTATAGCGGGGCACATTTAACCCCCCCGTTAGCGGCTGAAAAAGGGTTAAAAGCTTTGCAATGATTTCAATGGGCAGGGGCACTTTAGGAGCGGTGTATACACCGCTCCCAAAGCACTCCAAAGATGCGGCTTGCAGGGCTTTTTTAAGCGTCCTGCCAGCGTACCGCTCCAGTGTGAAAAAGCACTCGGGCTTTCACACTGGAGTGATAGGAGAGGCGCTCTACAGGCACTTTACAGGTGCTATTTTAGTGCTATAGTGCCTGTAAAGTGCCTCGGTGTGAAAGGGATCTTATATAGCAAAGAATAAAAAACCCAGAGGTGATGAAATACCACCAAAAGAAAGCTCTATTTGTGTGAGAAAATGGTATAAATGTCATTTGGGTACAGTGTTGCATGACTGCGCAATCACTAGTTAAATTGGCACAGTGCTAAATAGCAAAGCCTGACCTGGTCATGAAGGGGGGGGGGGTAAAATCTTGTGGTTAATAAAAATCATGAAATCATAAAAATCGATGAAATAGCAGCTATAGTGCAAGTACCTGTTTTTGACTTCATATCAGCCCCCTGTTTTCACCATACAATAACGTCCATACTGGGGGCGGGACCTGTAAGCACTAGGAACCAATCAAGCTCTGCTGCCTTGTGCCGACAAGGAAAACACTGACTGCAGGAGAAAACTGAATGAGCAGAAGGATGAGCTTATCAATCTGCTTCTGTGCATTCACCGCCCAATCACAAGCTAGAGAGGCAAGCAGAGCTCTTATACCTTAGCTAGAAATAAAGTATGTAATGAAAACAGAAATATTTTATTTCATAATTTTGCTAACATGTTAATGAGGGGGGGGGGGGGGGAACAAGGGAAGGGAAAATATACTTTAGATTTAAAATAACATTTTACTTTTATAATAGACGAGTCTTTTTCTTCTAAATATGTGAGTTAAGAAGCGCAGTGTATTGCAGCCCGGTGGAAAGGTCATGTCGGAGGGTCCAGGGGGGGGGTTTGCGTGGCCCTGGAGCAGCATTACATGCTCAGGTCTCTGACGACCAGCATTTATAGATGCGTCTGTGAAAGCACAGGTGATTCAATTAGTGAATCAATCACTGGGATTGACTTAACCCGATTCACTAATTGAATCATGCTTGCTTTAGCAGAGATAGCTTAAGGCCGAAGACGTTGAGGAATGAAATCTGCCGATGCTTGACTGCTGATATCTCATTGAGGCCTCGCAATATTGAAAGCATGTAGCGGCATTTACTATGTGAACTGCTGGTGGATTCCTCCTTCCGTTTTTTTTTTTTAACCACTTCAATACCGGCCACTTTCACCCCCTTCCTTCCCAGACCAATTTTCAGCTTTCAGCGCTGTCACACTTTGAATGACAATTGCGCGGTCATGTAACACTGTATCCAACTGAAATTTTTATTCTTTTTTTCACACAAATAGAACTTTTTTGTGGTGGTATTTAATCACCGCTGGGGTTTTTATTTTTTACGCTTTTAGCGCTGTCACACTTTGAATGACAATTGCGCGGTCATGTAACACTGTATCCAACTGAAATTTTTATTCTTTTTTTCACACAAATAGAGATTTTTTGTGGTGGTATTTAATCACCGCTGGGGTTTTTATTTTTTACGCTACAAATAAAAAAAGACCGAAATTGTTTTTTTTTTTTTAATGCATTTTTCTTAGTTTCTGTTATAAAATTTAGCAAATAAGTAATTTCTCTTGATACATTTGGACCAAAAATTATGCTGCAACATTTCTTTGCTAAAAATAATCCAAATCAGTGTTTATTTGGTGTTGGCAGTGATGTGATTTTTTTTTTATTTGGACACTGAAATGTGTATAGGGACAGGGGTATATCAGTGTTGCTTGGTGTACTTTGTGGGGTGAGAGCTCTCTGTGTAAAATCATCCTCACACAGAGAGCTGTCACAGATCTCCAGATTCCCCCCTCTTCTCCCCCGCACTGAGCTCGGCGGGGAGAACTGTCACAGAGACACGTGTCTCTGTTTACATTGTGACGGCTGTGATTGGACACAGCTGTCAGGTGATCGGGAGGGCCAATCACAGCGCCCATATCCAAATCTCTGCTCAGTTGGATCCTGTGATCAGATTGATCACAAGATCGAGCCGCAGTGTGCCTCCTGGCCGCATTGCGAGCAATCGTTCTGAGGGACGTTCCTGAGCACCCGGCCATTTATGTGCAGTGGTCGGCTGGGAGGTAGTTAAAAGAATACTTCTTAAAGCAGTATTAAACCCAAAAGCAAACATTTATTGTATTGCAGCTTACCGATTCCTAGATGTGATGGCTGCTTTTGATTTCTTTTTCTTCTATTTTCATCTGTTGATCCAGCCAGTAAGTCTGTTATTTTTTCAACAGAAAAGCTCTCTTGCAGTTACAGGGATGAGACAAATCATTTAACACTGGCAGGTGTGTTTACAATGATAAGCTTTTATTTATCTATGTAAAACCGTTATCTCAAATGCTGTAATTGATTATAAAGTATTAGCTGGTGTTTGACAATTTGCTAATGTTTTTAAATCTGCTAGTACACCTTAAGGCTGGATTCACACCTGTGCATTTTTAGTGCTTTTTGCATTTTGAAAATTTGCACTACAGTCCATTTACCATGGTTTCCTATGGAACGCGTTCTGTAGAGCAAATCTGCAAAAAGCACTATAAATGCCATCGGTGTGAATCCGGCCTAAGGCCGTACACATGATCCGAATGTCGTACGACTTTTTTCGCTTAATAGTCGCAAGTAGAAATTGAATAGGTAAATAAAGTCACGAACATTCTCATATGTCAGGAAAAAAAAAATCGGAAGTGATGTCATGTGTTTTAATGTATTTGTATTGTATTTTTGGACGACAACTATACTGACTAAACGAAAAATCGTACGACCTGATATCGTGCGAGGAAAATGTTTGTGCTTGTCCGATCTAATATATATTGGATGAACTGTTGTGATTGTGTACACACAATCCGAAAATCGTACGATTCTTCCTCGGACGACAGTTTTCGTAATGATATTCGGATTGTGTGTATGGGCCATAACTATCCCCTCCTCCCAGAAAATGCTGCTGTCTGCTGTGCCCCCTGTTCTCCTTCATCCAGAGTGGTAGCAGTAGAATCCAGGAGATCATCAGATGAAAACAGAGGGGGAAAAAGCCTAAAAGAAAGGAAAATGAATGCAGCCACCACATCTAATTTTGTTTCCTGTCTGTGTGTGTGGGGAGAATTTATTTTACTTTCTGCCCCAGTGATACAACAGAAAATATATTTATTTCAGGTATTTATGTAGTGCTGACAATTTATACAGTGCTTTACATTTACAATCACCGGCCACTTTATTAGGTACACCTTTCTAATAGAGGGTTGGACCCCCTTTTACCCTCAATGAAACTAAGAGGATGGTGCCAGGTTGGTGCCCTTTTACCCTCTGAAACTGCCTTAATTCCTCCTGGCATAGATTCAATAAGGTGTTGGAAACAGTCCTCAGAGGTTTTGTTCCATAGTGACATGATAGCATCACAGAGTTGCTGCAGATTTGTTGGCTGCACATCCATGATGCGAATTGCACATCCCAAAGGTGCTCTATTGGATTGAGATGTGGTGAGTGTGGAAGCCATTGGAGGACAGGGACCTCATTGTCCAGTGGTGAGATGATTGGAGCTTTGTGACATGGAGCATTATCCTGCTGGAAGGAGCCATCAGAAGATGGGGACACTGTAGTCATAAAGGGATGGACATGGTCAGCAACAATACTCAGGTAGGCCGCTGTGTTTAAACAATGGTCAATTGGTACTAAGGGACCCAAAGTGTGCCAAGAAAATATCCCCCACACCATTACACCACCACCAGACAGAACCATTGATACAAGGCAGGATGGATCCATGCTTTCATGTTGTTGACCCGACCATCTGATTGTCGCAGCTGAAATCAAGACTCATCAGACCAAGCAACATTTTTCGAATCTTCTATTGTCCAATTTTGATGAGCCTGTATGTATTGTAGCCTCAGTTTCCTGTTCTTGGCTGACAGGAGTGGCACCCGGTGTGGTCTTCTGCTACTGTAGCCCATCTGCTTCAAGGTTCAATGTGTTGTGCATTCAGAGATGGCATTCTGCATACCTTGGATGTAACGAGTGGTTATTTGAGTTACTGTTGCCTTTCTATCATCTCAAACCAGTCTGCCCATTCTCCTCTGGCCTCTGACATCAACAAGGTATTTTCATCCACACAACTGCCGCTTACTGGAAATTTTCCCTTTTTTTGACCATTCTCTGTAAACCCGAGAGATGGTTGTGTGTGTAGCGCTCTCCCCGACCTCCAGAGGCCTGGTGGTGACCCCCAGAGTCAGGGAGGGCTGACATTCCTCCTCGGGGTGCAGGTTTTTGGCTCTATACACCACCACAATGGATTTAAATTGAAACAAACAAAGTGTGCTTTAACTGCAGACTTTCAGCTTTAATTTGAGGGTATTTACATCCAAATCAGGTGAACGGTGTAGGAATTACGGGACAATTGGCTGATCAGCTGTTCCATGGCCAGGTGTGTGTGTTATTCCCTCATTATCCCATTTACAAGGAGCAGAAAAACGGTCCAGACTTCATTTTAAGTGTGCTATTTGCATTTGGAATCTGTTGCTGTCAACTCTCAATATGGGATCCAAAGAGCTGTCACTATCAGTGAAGCAAGCCATCAACAAAACAAACCCATCAGAGAGATAGCAAAAACATTAGGTGTATCCAAATCAACTGTTTGGAGCATCCTTTAAAAAGAACGCACCGGTGAGCTCAGCAACACCAAAAGACCCAGAAGATAACCGAAGAATTCTTTCCCTGGTGAAGAAAACACCCTTCACAACAGTTGGCCAGATCAAGAACACTCTCCAGGAGATAGGTATATGTGTGTCAAAGTCAACAATCAAGAGAAGACTTCACCAGTGAATACAGAGGGTTCACCACAAGATGTAAACCATTGGTGAGCCTCAAAAACAGGAAAAAAAAGCCTTCACAGTTCTGGAACAACATCCTATGGACAGATGAGACCAAATAAACTTGTACCAGAGTGATGGGAAGAGAAGAGTATGATTGATGAGAAGGAAAGGAACTGCTCATGATCCAAAGCATACCACCTCATCAGTGAAGCATGGTGGTGGTAGTGTCATGGCGTGGGCATGTATGGCTGCTAATGGAACTGGTTCTCTTGTATTTATTGATAATGCAATATTATCTGCTCATATTCAGCAAAATGCTTCAGAACTCATTGGACGGCGCTTCACAGTGCAGATGGACAGTGGCCCCGAAGTATACTGTGAAAACAACCAAAGAGTTTTTTTTAGACAATTAACTTAGGCTCGGTTCACACAGCGGGCGGCACGACTTGCAGCGCCGCAAAATGCTGCGACCTGCACACGATCAGCGGCGACTTGCAAAACGACTTCTGTATAGAAGTCAATGCAAGTCGCCCGAAGTCGCCGCAAAAGTAGTACAGGAACCTTTTTTCTAAGTCGGAGCGACTTGAGTCGCTCCTATTAGAACGGTTCCGTAGTACAGAACGGAGCGCGACTTGTCAGGCGGCGAAGTCGCCAGGACAAGTCGCCCCTGTGTGAACCGAGCCTTACCAGCATGTCTTTGGAGTGTGAGAGGAAACCCACACAGGCATAGAGAGAGAACATGCAAACTCCACAACAGGTAGTGTCCTGGTTAGGATTCAAACCAACAAGCTTAGTGCAGCTAGGCTGGCCATACACAGAGACCCTGCTGTATGGGCACCCTGGTTGTACACAAGTCAATTTATCGATCTTCTTGTGTGCAATCAGCCTGTCTGCTTTTTTCCAAACTATCCATGCTGCTGGCTGTAGCCGGAAACGGTTGGGAAGGTTTTCCGCACTCCCCACCAGGAGAGCACAATAGCACCATGGGAGGGATTCCCTCATGAACACTGACTCTGTTGATGGGGAAATTGAGCGATTTTCTTTCCTTCCACCCCTGGTGGAAGGAAAGAAAATTGCATAATTTTTGGCCTCCCTTAGCCAGTGGAAATAAGATGGGTTCCCTTTTGGACAGCTGTCACCAGGATAGATGCCCCCATTAGAAGATTAGATTAGATTATTAAATTAGAAGATACTCTCCTCTTTTGTTCTGGTGACAACTGTAACATTTTAGAATAGCCCATCACTTCCTATCTTAGTGACAGTGGTCACCAGAATGAATAGAAAGGGAGAATTACCATTGTCTGGTCTCACAGGGGTGGAGGCAGAATGCAGGGTAGATACAAAACTGTGGTTTTAAATTGATGTTTTATATACTGATTTGTACATTTTCTAAACTCATTACAGTGATATGGTTTATGGCTGTTTTACATTCTAACAGTATTTGGTCAGGTTCTAACTCCCGGTGTTGTACAGCTATTGTCTTCATAAATATATTAAAGAGGACTTGTACCATCTGTGGAAGCTGTGCCCACAAAAATGCAATCGTAGGATAAAGGGCTAGTCACCAGTATTGTATATAATAATAATCCCTGAAAGGCCGGCCATACACAGACCGAATTTATTTTCTGCAACCACTGGTTGCAGGAAAGAAATTTGCTTGATTCCCCCATCAACACAGCCAATGTTAATGCGAGAATCCTTCCTGCTGGGCCATTGTTGTCTCCCAGCAGGGGGGGGGGGGGGGGAGTCATCCCTGCCGGGAGAAGACAGTGATTACAGCTAGTGGCCGCTAGCGATAGTCGCAAGTGAATCCGACAGGCTGGTTGTACCCAAGTTTATCGATAGGTCAACTTGGTACATTCAGCCTGCCCATTAACAGTTCGAATCTGGGCAGGTTCCTGCTGAACCGGCTGAGATTCAAATCATGTATGGCCAGCCTAACTGATCCTTCCCCTATTACTGACTTAAGCTGGATCAAAATTCAGCCTGTTCAAGCAGGGACAGACTGAGTTTCCATCCATCAATGGCTGTTCCTCATTGTGAGAAGTCGATTCAATGATCGACTTTTTAAAGAATGGCTTGTTGGAACATTTTTGTTCGATCAGCGATGCCATATGAGTGTATTCTGACAGTGGAGGAGTCCCTGCTGTCAGAAAAGAATAGCAGAGATGGGAGGATTCCCCCATTCATCTCACATGTGCGGATGGAGAAATCCATTCAGTCCGCTGGCTGATCGAAAAAAACTGATCAATGTATGGCTATCTTTAGCCTTGTTTCACACTCTGTGGAGGCAGCCAAGTTGGTAGAGGAGCTGTGCTTTGCTTTCTTGTATTAGAGAGCCCCCTGATGACTGGTGATCTGATGACCGATGGAAGAATAAGCAAAAATAGAGGTTTAGAAAAATCCACAGAATGAATGAAGCAGAAGCAGGGAGATACTTGCCTGTAGATCCTCAGGTACATCTTTCTCTCCAGCAAGGAGAACCGTGAGCAGCGTAGTAATGACATCATTAAATCTCCTGAGAGTAGCAGTCAGGAACAGCATTACCTTTAGATCTCATTATATATTTACAACAATGAGGTTCAACGTATTTAACACCAAAGGTACATTTTTTAGGGTGCTACCTAGACGCAATTAATACTTCTAGATGTTCCCTATAACATAGCAAACCCAAAACCTTTTGGGTTTAGATCAACTTTAAGATTTCTGAAGATTTCTTTGTTCTATTGATAAATATTTATTTTGAAACACAGGGCCAGCAGCTGGCATGCAAAGACTTTACCTGACAGGGCCAACAGCTGGCATGCAAAGAATTTACCTGACAGGGCCAACAGCTGGCATGCAAAGACTTTACCTGACTTCCTTAAAAAATGCACCTTACCCTAAATCACAGAAGACAGCAAGTGCTGGTAAGTGACAGTGTGTTGGGACCTATTGACCTTCGGAAATGTTCTGAATACTGTGGCCTAGAGTTCACCTTTGGGAAAAAATAATAATAAATGCACTAATTTTTGCATGAAATAAATGTGCATGTACTATTTTTTTTACAAGAACCTGAAAAGCATTGCACCCATGATCAGTGGATTGCAGGTGCAAAATCAGGCTCCTGCAGACAAGCCCTTCAGCTTTCTGCCCATGCCTCCATATGGGCTGTCAGTTTGAAAGCTACAGGGTTTGTGAATGAACTACGAGGGTGCTTATTAGCCTAAAAGCTGTCTGCCGCAATGGAAAACAGGACTTGTTTTCACATTCACAGATTGCTGTAAACGAATGATGTGGCTGTGCGGGTGGAGCCGATTTTAAAATGTGACAATGGGTACGGGGAAAGGAACCCCCCTACTCCCTGTCACAAGGAGAGGGGCTCTAGCGGCGGAAGGCATGTTAAATGCCACACCCTAAATTTGGGTGTAACATATAGTGTGCTCCTCAAGGTGAACTATAGAAAAACTATAAAGGTGTTTGACCAGTTATATTTATTTGTTTTTATGTTTACAAGCTGATTTTTCATGTCAAATTTTTCATTCCTTGTATCTTTAGTTTAGAAATATTTAATAGAGGGAGTTTCCATGGCACAGTGTTTACAGATTATTCTGTACTTTTTCAAAAAGCTTCCCAGATGCAGCTGTGCGCTTGTGTTCTGTCTCTCTCTAATTGATACTCTATATAGAGCTTTATAGACCAGATACAGGTAGATGCTTATTATTCCTCTTTCAGTTGAGGGTATAGTGCTGCACAGCAGGGGATCAACTTACTCTTCTTATTAACAGCCATATAAAACTAAAATTAAAATATCAGTAGAATCAAGATATATGAAATTAAAAATTGCAAAGCTGACCCGTACGCTACAAAGATATGGCTTATGTTTCCTATTTTTCAGCGGTCAGTGTGATCCCCCTCCAGCTCTGAGGGTGGCGGAGGAGTCTAAAATTATGGCTCACACCACTCTGGAGACTGCTGCTCTGTAAAATCCGGCTATATTGAAAGTAATACATACCTCCCAACTTTTGAAGTTGGGAATGAGGGACATTTAGGGGGAAGATTGACCTGTGGCAAGAGTAGCGTGCCGCGACGAAATGTGGGTGTGGTTAAATTATGCTGGCTGGAAGGGGATAATCTGGCATCCCCCCATGTGCCTCTACATACCTCCCAACATTTTGAGATGGGAATGAGGGACACCTACTTGCAAACGTATGTAGGCATAGGACATGCCCTCTTAAAGGAGAATTAACCCCAAAAAAGGTTAATTAATTAAATCTACGAGGACTTTTTTTTTTTTGTCACTCCTATCCCTTTATATTGACTTTTAACATTTACAAATGCAGCAATTTTGATGAAAGGTTTACCGCTGGGAAACACTTTTTGAAAGATAAAAAATGCATTTTATATACAACTAAATAGATCAGACCAAAATGAGGGACAAATGAGGAGGAATGAGGGACAGAGGGACATTGCTCCAAATCAGGGACAGTCCCTCAAAATCAGGGACAGTCCCTCAAAATCAGGGACATTTGGGAGCTATGGTAGTACTCCCTACAGAAGCTGCTGTCAATCTAGAAATAGGGGCGGGCTGGGAGACATGGCTGCATGTATAATCACAGGCTAACTACCAGAGCAGCCATTCTCAACCAGGGTTCCTTGAGTTGTGGATAACTGACCTTCCATTTGATGGTGCCTGCATAGTTCCAGGTCCAACACCACTTGGCAGATCCAGAGGCATTCGGACCATAAGCATTCTGCCCACTGGCCACCACCAGTGTAAGGGTCATTTTCTCAATGGCCAACGACAGACTAACCTTAGCAGTTGTTCCCTGAGACCTGAAAATCATTGCAATGGTTCCTTTGGAGTAAAAAGGTTGAGAAAACTGTACTAGAGTGTACAGGATGCAGTACAATTGTATACTGATAAGGAGAAATGCTGGTGACTACAATGATAAGCAACCTGGGCCCATTAGGATGATGACATGAGGATCCAGGTAGCAGTGGCTGCAGGTAGGATTGTCAGGTCATTTACTAATGAAACAGATTATTAATAAATGGCATACAGTTAAGATTTAAAAGGACATTCCATGGATATCATCCATGTTTTATGTTAGACACATAAATAGGGCATAACATAAAGCATGATCACATTCCCCAGCTACCCACCCCATTTACCTGAATCATGGGGTGCTTCTTGCTCCTGGCTGTTGATATTTGAATCCATTGCTGTCGCATCTGCTTAGCGTCATCCATTCATGGGATCTGTGAAAGAGAAGACTACAAGTCCCATCTGCCACCATGGCACAGGGACTTGTGAGCAAGGTGCGGCATGTTGTGGCGGGCAGTGAACACACAGAGTCCAAGTTTGGTAATAACAACATATTGTAGAAAAATTCAGCAAGTACAAACAGGCCCAGCGGGGAAGCACACCTGACCGGAGCCACTTATACTTGAGACAGCAGTGGAACAGTGGTATGAGACTGGAAGGTGCCAATAGCGACTGGCACAAGGAGTGGAATGCAGCCTGGCTTGTCCACAACCAAAACTGGGAGGCTTCCCAGAAGAGGTAGACATAATCCTTGCACTGTCCTTACTTCTGTGAAACTGTTCCTTATCTCTAAATTATATCCCTGTAAGACGGGGGCACTCTGCCTGGCCCAAGATGGCGCAATTGTCATTCAAAGTGCGACAGCGCTGAAAGCTGAAAAATGGCTTGGGCAGGAAGGGGGTGTTGGTGCCTGTTAGGCAAGTGGTTAAAAACACATTTTTTTGCTCGAAAATTACTTAGAACCCCCAAACATTATACATTTTTTTTCCTAACACTCTAGAGAATAAAATGGCGGTCATTGCAATACTTTTTGTCACACCGTATTTGCGCAGCGGTCTTACAAGGAAAAAATTCACTTTTTTGAATAAAAAAATATGGCAACAGTAAAGTTAGCCCAATTTTTTTATATTGTGAAAGATAATGTTATGCTGATTAAATTGATACCCAACATGTCACGCTTCAAAATTGCGCCCACTCGTGGAATGGCGTCAAACTTTTACCCTTAAAAATCTCCATAGGCGATGTTTATAAAATTCTACAGGTTACATGTTTTGAGTTACAGAGGAGGTCTCGGGCTAGAACTATTGCTCTGGCTCTACTGATCGTGGCGATACCTCACATGTGTGGTTTGAACACCGTTTTCATATGGGGGCGCTACTCACGTATACATTCCCATCTGCCTGCAAGCTCGTCGGGACGGGTCTCTTGACAGATATCATCTATAAAACAGAACACATATTAGAGCATTCATTGCTAATATTTGGAGACATAACATGATTCTGTCCCTGTCAGATGGGGGTTATATCCCTATGCTAGCCACTCGCATTAAAGTGGTTGTAAACCCTTACAACACACTTTGACCTACAGGTAAACCTAGATTAAGGCTTACCTGTAGGTCCAAGAAATATCTCCTAAACCGTATATTTCCAAGAACGGAGCTGCCGCGCGTGTCGGCTCCCGTGCGAATGCGAGGGAGTGATGTCATCGCGGCTTCGCCGAATGACAGCGACGGAGCAGCGAGACCCACCGACAACATGGATGCGCCAGACTACAGGGGACAGCGGTGACATCGCTGGCTCCCGTGTCAGGTAAGTGACACATAATGGACTACTATGCGATGCATAGTAGTCCATTATGCTTTGCCTTTGCAGGGAATGAAAGCGAAAGTAAACCCATCAGGGTTTACTTCCTCATTAAGTGCACCAATCCTGAGAGCTGGAGTCTTAAATAAACTCTGTCTGACCCAAGATGGCCCTCAAAGTCACATGTGGCACCAGCATCCAATCAGATAGCAGTCCCCCTATGGCCGAAGAAATCATAGAGGAACAGAGTTCCCCTCACTTCCTCTCCCATCTGCACTGCCGCTGTGGTCGATTGTCACCTACAGTAGAGAATGTGCAGACTGCCCCTACAGATCACTCCAATAGCAGGGTGGTGATATTGCTGCACTTGTAGTCCATTATCCATTTAAAGTCTAGATTTGTATGGGTGTTTTGCCGTGGTGCGAATGGCAGCGGCAGCAATTTATTGATTCCTGCTGCTGTTTTTGACAGGTGTGAGCAGCTAGCTGAGGCCATCAAGCCCCTACACTTCAAAGACAGGTTGTCAGCAGCCACAGCTATTCATGGCAGTGATCGGCCAGTGATCATTACTGCATGCACTTTGTACTCCTTACAAAATATCTGTATTCCATATGTACCTAAAGCTGGGGGGGTAAATAATACAGGAACCTGTGCATTGCGCCCACAATACACTGGCCACTGTCCCAATGTTTTGCAGGCCTGAGTGCAAAAATGTAATAAATGCAATATTTATTTTTTTATTTATTCATTGTTGGTGCATTTATTTTATTCCTTGGTAATTTTCATTTGGGTTTACTAATACTTTAAACATTGCCCTGAATTGAAGGGAAATAAGGGCCACACCTACCTCATATCAGAAAAACATTCATATTATTATCATGACAGTATTCCTTTTAATCAACCAATCTGTTCTGTTCGTAAAAAAAAAAAAAAAAAGACAGTTATATCAGATTTTCATTAAAAAAATGATGTACACCCATAGACACGGGGCTGTGCTTGCTGACTCCTCGGTTGAACAGTATTTTGAATAAATTGTGATTGCATTACCAGTAGCAACTTTCTCTACTGAAAAATTGCACCTCCAAAGAAACTGCCTGCGAAAGTTGCCAGATCGTATCAAAATGATATCTCCAGGTGCAGGAAATGTGTGTTCTTCACACAATCACTTTGTTATATTAAGATGAAAAATTAGATATGTGGAAAAAAGTGTTTCAGCGGCAGGTAAATAAAATTCCTGTTCAATATTTCAGTTGACTGCGTATGTAAGTTGCAGGAATCGTTTGAAGAATCTTCCTCTCAAAATCGCACAGGTCTTAAAGCTGGAACACAGCTGTCCTACCTGCTGACTTATTTGTGATTCTGTTTAACCAGTTTTGTGATCCGCACATCACAGCCAGGCAATGCAATTCCTGTGACCTTCTTGCAGACTACAGAAAGATTGAACAATACAGCTTGGTCTCTGACCCGCCCCAGCCTGTGATTGGACGACGAAGAAGCAGCAGCACATTGATGAGGTCGTCACTCTGCTGTATTCATCTGACCAGAAGCTTCCAGTGTTAGATGGACAGCTTTTGGCGCTGCCTAATGCCTCATTGGAATAAAAGACACAAGTCAATGGATGGTAGGGGGTGGTTAAAACAGGTGGTTTGGCCACAGATTTTACAACCCCTCTCCCCCCCCCCCCCAACTGCGCACCTGAAAGGTAGCATGCAGCTGGAGAGGGTCTTTGGCTATGGCAAATTTAGAGTCCATTCACACAGGGGCAACACGACTTCCAGCGCGACTTTTGGAGGCAACTTGGACACGACTTGAGTATGAATAACAGCGCAACTTGGAGCGACTTCAACGCGACTTGGGGCGACTTTAAGTCGCCCCAGGCCCAGACTTTGGCTGTGGCCAATCAGAGAATAATCAGCTCTCAAGGGGGAACTCCACACCATATTTTAAATAAAAAACCTGCATGGGTTCCCCCTCCAGGAGCATACCAGGCTCTTTAGTCTGTTATGGATTTTAAGGGGAACCCCCCTACGCCAAAAAAACGGCATGGGGGTCCCCCCAAAATCCATACCAGACCCTTATCTGACCACGCAGCCCGGCCTACCAGGAAAGGGGCTGGGGAAGAGTGAGCTCCCCCCTCCTGAACCGTACCAGGCCGCATGCCCTCAACATGGGGGGTGGGTGCTTTGGGGAAGGGGGGCGTCCCGCGGCCCCCCACCCCATAGCACCTTGTCCCCATGTTGATGAGGACAAGGGCCTCTTCCTGACAAACCCTGGCCGTTTGTTGTCGGGGTCTTATCGGAATCCGGGGGGCCCCCAGATCCTGGCCCCCCACCCTATATGAATGAGTATGGGGTACATCGTGAGTATCCGACAGGAGTATCCGACGGACCAAGTTTTCCAACTTGGTAAAATTTTCCGACAAAATGCTTCGATCGGACATACGATCATGTGTAGAGAATTCTGATCAGACAAAGTGCCACGCATGCTCAGATCAAATTCCTACACCAAAGCTATTGGCTACTAGCCTGAACGTAGTCCCGTCGTAACGAAATTACGTCATCGCCTTCTGAAAGATCGGATTTTCCGACAACTTTGTCATCGCGTCGGATTTTCCGACAACTCTGTCCGACCGCGTGTATGCAACAGTTTCGGACAAAATCTGACATGTGTACAAGGGGTAATAGGTCTCACAGTTCTGCCTCCCCCTTCTCTCTTTTCAGTTTGAGCACAACTGTACTGGTGATTACAGAAGGCTGATTCACACTAAACTGCAGCACATAAATGTTAAACCAGCGACAGAGAGAGAAAGGGACTCATAATTCATCTTCATGCAGTAATACATGAGTTTTGCTGCATGAAGTATTAGAGCAGATTAGGGTGACCACATTTCCAAACTGCCATTTAGGCACCCCCCCCCCCCCCCTTCCTAAAAAAACAGCTTGTTTCTGCTCCTTTACTACCTAATGACAAGCTGAGGGCAGGAAGGTGAGCATTGATGTTTTTTCTGTCCGCCAATCAGTGGAATGTATTGTGTGATGCCAGTAGCTCCGCCCTAACCATACCGTACCATTTTCTACGGCCCCACATCTGAAGCAGGACCATGAATGGTGCGGTATAGTTCGGTTGTATGGGCTGCTTACATAATGGAAACACTCAAAATAGCGTACCGTAACGAACCAACCCTCAGTGGAAATGAGGCAATAGGGGCTGAATGACTTAGGACTCATTTACATAGTTACATACCTGACCCTGATCTCGATCCAGCAATGTGCACAAGAGCACCAGCTTTTTCAGCTCTCTCTTCATTGGACAGAGAGGCAGCAGCAGGAGCCAGTGGCTCCTGCTGCTGTCAATCATATCAAGAGCCGGCCCAGGAGCGAGCACAAACTGATGCCCTCAGAGCAAACAGCTTGCTATGGGGGCATTCAACAAGGAGGAGGAACGCTGGCAGGAGACGACAGGAGAAGAGGATCGAAGCTGCTTTGTGTAAAATCTTTGCACAGAACAGGTGAGTATAACATGTTTATTATTTATAAAGAATTAAAAAAACATTTATCTTTTAATATCGCTTAAAAGAAGAATGTTATCCCCCTCTGCTTATTTTTTTTTACCTGGTATGAATTGTTGTCCTCAGTTCACATACTCACCCACTCAGCAAATTCAGCATTGTTCTTGCAATCCACTGCTCTGCTACCACAGCCTGAGTTCCCCGTTGTCATGTTCTTCTCTGACATCATCAGGAGGTTCTTGCACCTTGCCCCCAGTGGTGCTCCTTCAGGTCTGCCAATCTTTCGCTGTATGTCCCTGCTTCTGCTGCCTCCTGGGATTTGGGATAGGGATATCCCAGGAGGCAGTTGGAGCATGACACATAATCCTTGCATAGGGGAGAATTGCGACAAGGGATGGGGCCAGAGTAGACGTATATATATTTTTTTTAAAGGGTCATGTGATCCCCCTTGTGAGTGAGAATGTTCACTGATTTGCCATTCTTGACGTGAGCTGGTGAAGGGGGCCTTCAAACCCATCACAAGTTTACTGCTGCATTCAACTCTGGAGTGCAGTTTCCTTGCACACTCTGGTCAGCCAGTAAATGGGCCACAATGTAGTCACTAGGTAATTGTCCATATTTTAACTTAGTATAATCCATGTAAGGGGCCTTTACGCCATGATGACACATAAGGCTGGTTGTTGGTCCACCTTTATGTTTTAACATGCTGACCAAAGGGTTTTTCAATCAATTATAACCAACTTCCTCTTGCTTGGTGAGTCCCATCAAATCTCGTATATATTCTATGTAGATGCCTGTGAAGCGCCCAACTTACATCATACATCTTCTTGTCTCAGTTATGACATCCATCTGTCAAAACTTGACATTTGAGTTCTCAGCTCTGCCCGGGGCAGCTGCCAGAAATTTTGGGGCCCCTCGCACAGCTTTAGGCTGTCCCACCGAATCTGTTCACTGGCAATCCCACTAAATTCTTCAGTGCGCCCACTTTTATTTTAACACTCTTACAACTTAATATATCCTCCATCCCATGTTCTCCTCCTCCGTCAGTCCCATCTTCGCCTTCCCACGTCCCACTCTTCCAGTCTCATCTCCCCCATCACATGTCCTCCTCCTTTCGAGCCTCCCCATCACATGTCCTCCTCAGAGGCGCTGGACGCATGGATTTCAATGGGGTTTTTTATTTTTTGAAGCACATGATTAGAGCCAGAGGCTCTAATTAGCTTCAAGAAGGGTGGGTTCAGGGCGCAGAGCACTGCACCACAAGCCCACCCAGTTGTGTGACAATATTTAATAATAATAATTAATATTTGCTATAGTCTTCCTGCTCCTCCCCCCAATCAGGAAGTGGGTCTGGCCGAGAGGAGAAGCAACCGTATTGGCCGGGAGCAGAAGCAGGGGGGAAGCCACCAAGGAGGAGACGCAGGGGGAAGCCGCGGAAGGTGTCCGCAACCTGGATGGGGTTAGTGTGGGGCTTGTGGGTGGACGGGCGAGCAACGGGGGGACTGTTCGCTGATCGACCGAGCGACGGGGAGGGGGGTGGTTGACAGCAACAGCCAGTGATACCAGAATGCAAGATGGCTATTAAATGTAAGTTTACTACTAAATTCACAGTATATATGGATATATCTGTGTTGCAGTGGTTACTGGGCTGCTTTCAAACTGATCCACAGGTGCAGTGCAGCTGTGTGTTACCTACATTGAGCCATAGACTTCTGTTATTACCTGCGGGTTTGTTGCGCATTCAGAAAGTGCGCCAAATCTGCAGGATATAATAAAAGTTTACGGCAAAGTGCAGCTAACCTGCAGAAAATCCACAGGTTCACCGTGCTGCACCTGCGGTTTAGGCAAATCGCAGAGCATTGGTGTGAAAGCAGCCTTAGGCCCATTTCACATGATTGGTCCGATCCAATCGGACTTACTATTCACCTCTATGGAACAGCAGATGTAAATGGACTTGTGTCTGTTTACACTCGCCTACCTAAAAACAATAGAAAGGGATCTGCCCCTTCCATCTGGGCGAATCGGATTGGATCAGAGGGCCCACAGAGTAGAGTGAGCTGTGTCAGTGGACAACGGATCTGTAATCCTCCCGCTCCATTTATTGTGGCCCGCGACCAGTTACCAATTCACTTAAGTGGCACTCGCTCTTCAAAAGGTTGGGCACCCCTGCATTAAGGTGAAAAAACATCTCACAGTGCCGGCGCCCCCAGCCCCCCCCCCCCCCGTTTTACTTACCTCACCCCTCGAAAGTCCCGCACTCGCCCCCGCCGTCCTCTTCACCGCTCAGCCTGGCCGCTGATTGGCTGGAGTGGATGGATTGAAGGCAGCGCAGCCATTGGCTTGTGCTGCTGTCAATCACATCCAATCATGCGGCTCGCCGTGTGATACAGCTATAGCAGCCGGCTGTATAATGGGAGCGTGCCCACAGGTGCTTCTCACCATGTGAGGGAGCTCGCATGAACGTGAGAAGTACCTGCAGGAGGAAGCAGAGACAGCCGCAGAGGGACCTCAGAAGAGGATGTTCGGGGCCACTCTGTGCAAAACGAGCTGCACAGTGGAGGTAAGTATAACATGTTTGTTATTTTAAAAAAAATGTTTTTTACTTTACAATCCCTTGGGGCCCGGGCCCCCTACATGTGTATGGGCTGTCCCCCCCAATGGCCAGCTTGGCTCCGCCTATCTGTTGTTGTTATGAAGGTTATTGTCCCTCTTTCTCTATCGTATTTCTAATTTATTTTTCCTCATGGAGAAGGAAGCAGGAGTCGGGGACCTCTATGATATGGTAACGGGGTGAACTATTCTGTGGAACCCCTTTGTGAAATATTTGAAGACAGTGGCTAGTTTAGCCTAATAGTGTCTACTTATAACCAAAATATTCGTGTTGGATGGACTAACCTTTTAACCTTACTGGCTATATAGAAAAAAAACTGTCTCTCC
Source organism: Lithobates pipiens (assembly GCF_037356315.1). Lineage (NCBI taxonomy): Eukaryota > Metazoa > Chordata > Amphibia > Anura > Ranidae > Lithobates > Lithobates pipiens. Next base: position 24,454,556 of record NW_027507788.1, read on the forward strand.
TGACTTGACCTTCTTTAATAAATCATTGCCATGCTGTCTTACTATGAATAGTGAAGTACAAGCATTATGTGGTTACATTGTAGAGCTTTGGTTCTCTTTTGTTTTCAGTTTGGCATTCTTGATTTGTTACAATGAGTCACAAATGAGTTTTACCTGCACATATTCTTTCGTTTTAGTATAATAGTCGCATAGAGCAAAGCTGAACATAATGGGAAAGTAGATTTTTAATGGGTAAAGGGCCCTCTACCTGCTAAACACCACTCCATTATCCACTAATGTTCAGAATATGCTTTTATGTTAAAGTAGACAGCTACTTAACCAGCTTTTTCTTATCACTCATGTATGGCCTTTTTTACATTATACCAAACTGATATCACTGTATAGAATGCCCAGAATTGTACTGTGGTCTTACAAGAGCAGCATCATCGCATATACATGGTTATAATAGGTCAGTCTAATAGGTCAGTATTATTGTTCTCTGTATAATATGTGAGCTCAGTAAAAGTCTTAAGCAATAAGCATTCAGATTGAATTTAGTCATCATTGCAGGTGGTCAGAGACTAGGCCTAAAGAGCCATTGTTGGGTTTAGAGAGCCACCTGCACTTTGTCGATGTCACATTAAGACCCCTTTCACAATGGGGCGTTTTTCAGGCACTTTAGCGTTAAAAAAAGCGCAAAAGCGCTTGAAAGAAGCCGCAACTGCAATCCCAATGTAAAAGCCAGAGTGCTTTCACACTGAGATCCCTTTCACACTGGGGCGTTTTTCAGGCGTTTTAGCATTAAAAAAAAGTGCCTGGAAGAAGCCGCAACTGCAATCCCAATGTAAAAGCCCGAGTGCTTTCACACTGAGGCGCTGCACTGGCAGGGCGTCAAAAAAAGTCCTGCAAGCAGCTTCTTTGCAGCGCTTTTGGAGCGGTGAATACAATGCTCCTAAAGCACCTGCAATACACATGAAAAGCGCCTGAAAGGCACTTTTGGCAGCAGCGTTTTGTGGGTGCTTTTAACCCTTTGTTTGGCCACTAGCAGGGGTTAAAAGCACCCCAATATCACTCGAAAAATGCTGGTAAAGCACTGCTAGTTTAAGGGGCGCTTTACGAGCGTTTTTCGGGCGCTGACATTTTGAAAGGGCTCTTAAAGCACTTGGGCTTTCACATTGGGATTGCAGATGAGGCTTCTTTCAAGTGCTTCACAGGCGCTTTTTTTAACGCTAAGACCCCTTTCACACTGGGGCGGTTTTCAGGTGCTACAGACCTAAAAATAGCGACTGTGTAGCGCCTGAAAAAAAACGGCCCCATTCACTCCAGTGTGAAAGCCGGAGGGCTTTCACACTGGAGCAGTGTGCTGGCAGGACGGTGAAAAAAGTCCTGCCAGCCGCATCTTTGGAGCGGTGTATTTACCGCTCCTACCCATTGAAATCAATGGGGCAGCATGGCTATACCGCCGGCAAAATGCCGGCAAAGCTCCGCTGCAGCGGTGCTTTGCGGGTGGTTTTAACCCTTTTTCGGCTGCTAGCAGGGGGTAAAACCACCTGCTAGTGGCTGCATACCGCCGCTAAAACGAAGGTAAAGCACCGCTAAAAATAGCGGCTCTTTACCGCCGACGCCTGCACCGCCCCAGTGTGAAAGGGGCCTAAAGCGCTTGAAAAACGCCCCAGTGTGAATAGGGTCTTAGAATGATGGGAAGTGGGATGTCTTCTCAATTCTGGAGCAAACTGTACACCCTCAGCATTCAACATAGACTTTTGAGCAATTTAGTCAATGGGTGCTGGAGGCATTTAGGAAGCAACAGCTTGATTACCTTTTCTACATAGCAGGGTTCTCCAAACTTACTAAACAAAAAGCCAGTTTATGTCCTTCAGGCTTTGGGGGGGGGCAGACTTTGGCCATTGGGAGTAAAAAATGCCCCAGTGGCAGTAAACCATGCCCCATTATTGGTTTTAGTGAGGGAAATAATGTACCCATTGTTTATCAGTGGGAGGAATGATGCTCCATCATTGGTGTCAGTGGGATGAATGGTGCCCCATTGTTGTTATCAGTGGAAGGAATAGTGCCCCATTATTGGTGACAATGGGAGGAATTGTGCCATATCATTGGTGTCAGTGGCAGGAATAATGCCCCACTGGTGGTGTCAGTGGGAGGAATAGTGCCCCATCATTGGTGTCGGTGGGAGAAATGGTGTCCCATTGTTGGTGTCTGTTGGAGAAATAGCGCCCGATCATTGGTTTCAGTGGGATGAATGGTGCTCCATTGTTATCAGTGGGAGGAATAGTGCCCCATTATTGGTGACAGCGGGAAGAATTTTGCCATATCATTGGTGTCAGTGGCTGGAATAATGCCCCACTGTTGGCGTCAGTGGGAGAAATAGTGCCCCATCATTGGTGTCGTGGGAGGAATGGTGCCCCATTGTTGGTGTCTGTGGGAGAAATATCGCCCGATCATTGGCGTCAGTGGGAGGAATAGCGCCCCATCACTGGTGTCAGTGGGAGGAATAGTGCCCAATTATTGGTTTCAGTTGGAGAAATGGTGCCTCAATGTTGGTGTCTGTGACAGAAATAGCGCCCTCCATCATTGGTGTCAGTGGGAGGGATGATGCCCCTTTGTTGGTGTCTGTGACAGAAATAGTGCCCCATCATTGGTGTCAGTGGGAGGGATGATGCCCCTTTGTTGGTGTCTGTGACAGAAATAGTGCCCCATCATTGGTGTCAGTGGGAGGGATGATGCCCCTTTGTTGGTGTCTGTGACAGAAATTGTGCCCCATCATTGGTGTCAGTGGGAGGGATGATGCCCCTTTGTTGGTGTCTGTGACAGAAATAGTGCCCCATCATTGGTGTCAGTGGGAGGGATGATGCCCCTTTGTTGGTGTCTGTGACAGAAATAGTGCCCCATCATTAGTGTCAGTGGGAGGGATGATGCCCCTTTGTTGGTGTCTGTGACAGAAATTGTGCCCCATCATTGGTGTCAGTGGGAGGAATGGTGCCCCATTGTTGGTGTCAGTGGGAGGAATGGTGCCCCATTATTAGTGTTAGTGCAGAAATAATGCCCCATTGTTGGTGTTTGTGGGAGAAATAGCACCTGATCATTGGTGTCAATGGGAGGAATATCGCCCCATCACTGGTGTCAGTGGGAGGAATAGTGCCCAATTATTGGTTTCAGTTGGAGGAATGGTGCCTCAATGTTGGTGTCTGTGACAGAAATAGCGCCCTCCATCATTGGTGTCAGTGGGAGGGATGATGCCCCTTTGTTGGTGTCTGTGACAGAAATTGTGCCCCATCATTGGTGTCAGTGGGAGGAAAAGGCAAAGGCCCCTGGGCTACAGTTTGGAAACCACAGATCTAAATAAAAGGAAGATGTTGGAATAAAAATCTCAGTGATAGGAGGGGTCTCATCTTAGTGCTTCTCTCCCCGCTGTTCCAGATTGATGGTCAAGTGGGTTGAATTGCATGGCTTTATCAGAGCATGTATGGATCTAGGGATAAGCAGAGAGATTTATGAAGTAGGTGATTTTGCAAATCACATTTTTAAAAAGACATACTGTAGTTTATAATTATTATACAGGATTTACACAGTTTGTGCTTTAGAACCTGACGGTAGACAGTACAAATACAACACACTTTAATACAGTAGGAATCAGAGGGCCCTGCTCTTTAGAGCTTACAATCTAATGCCCCGTACACACGATCGGACTTTCCGACAACAAAACCGTGAATTTTTGTTTGAAGGTTGTTAGCTCCAACTTGTCTTGCATACACACGATCACACAAATGTTGGCCAACAATTACAAAGGTAGGAACGCAGTGATGTACAAGACGTTCAACGAGCCAAGAAAAAGGAAGTTCAATAGCCAGTGCGGCTCCTTCTGCTTGATTCTGAGCATGCGTGGAACTTTTATTCGACGATCGGACGGAAATTTGAGAACCTGCTCTCAAACATTTGTGTGCGGAAATTCAGACAGCAAATGTTCGATGGAGCATACACACGGTGAGACTTTCCGACAACAAGCTCACATCCAACATTTCCCGTCGGAAAGTCCGATCGTGTGTATGCGGCATTAGCCCTTGTACACACGATCGGAGATTCCGACGGGATGTGTCCAATCAGAGCGTGTTGTCGGATATTCCGACTGTGTGTGGTCTGCATCGGACTGTTTCCGTCTGAATATCGGTCGGACCAAATTTTCCAACTTGCCGGAAATATTTTCTGACAAAATGCTCCGATAGGACATACTCCGATCATGTGTAGAGAATTCCGATCGGACAAAGTGCCACGCATGCTCAGATCAAATTCCTACATCAAAGCTATTGGCTACTAGCCTGAACGTAGTCCCATCGTAACGAAATTACGTCATCGCCTTCTGAAAGATCGCATTTTCCGACAACTTTGTCCGGCCGTGTGTATGCAATAGTTTCGGACAAGATGCGACGGACAAAATCCGACGGATTTGGTTGTCGGAATCTCCAACCGTGTGTACACGGGCTTAGAGTTTTATCTGGATTCCAAATTCCTTGGTTCTATGCTCATCAGACAGTTTTCGCAAGCAAATATTCAGAATAAATAATAATTTGCATTTCGTTGGTTCTACGGATGTTGAGCAAACAGTGGCGAAAGAGACTCTAACGGGAAAATGTATGGTCAGATCTGACCACTGAAGGAATTTAATGAAGGCGGTCAGTCTGCCCGTGGCAATCTCGTTTGTTGTTGTGTCAGCAGTCTCCTCAGACATTCTGTAGACTATTGGCTTTGTGCCCTGGTGAGGAGCACAGCATGTATAACTAGTTCCCATTGAATTGACAGGATGCATGGTTAGGCCTACTGGTTCACACACAGATGGGCTTATTCAGTAACAAAGCTCAACTGTCATGCGCAGAGGGCAGTGGTCCACAAAGGGCAGTAATCCACAGCAACCAATCCATGGCAGCGGAGTGGCTTGGTTGTTATCATCTCTGCTTTGCAGCACTGGACCCCTTGGTTCCAATCCTGGCCAGGGCCCTTTTATAGTTTGCATATTGTCCTTCTGGATACTCAGGTTTTCCTCCACGCTCCAAAGACATGCAAGTAGATTAATAGGTCTTATCTTGTGAGAAAGGGACTTTACATTGTAACTGGCGTGAATAGACGCAAAGCAATGTTTCAATTGTTGGTGCAAAAATAACGCTTGTAATAAATTAATCAGATTTCATTTTATTGAAGCCGTATCAGTAAATAATGAATTCTGATTGATTCCTGGGGGGGGGTTCAGGTCATGGTGTCTGAAAGGTCTTCTCTGCGACAGATGTGGTCATCCACCGCGATGGCCGAGTCTGGGAAATGCGGGAGACGTAGCTACTGAATGGTTACATTGTGTAGTTGACAATGAAAGCGGTCCAGGAACCACATATATCATCTGATGATGATTTGAATGACCACATCTTCCATCACGGCCTTTCAGTGTCCATGTGGAAATGTGCCCTTCTCAGGAGTTAGGCAGAGTCCTTATACAGGCCGTATATATAGGACAGTTATCAGCATTTCACGCCGCAGTTTACCGCACTTTGCCCTTCACTTATTCCTATAAGCCTGAAAACGGCTACAGTTGTGTCATTAAGGCATTTTCACCTATCACACAATCACGGGTTCTTATCTGTGTCGGTACACGCTTCTTTTTTAATTTTCCCCTCTATTTATTTTCTTTCTTGTATCCAAAATCCAATTCATTTTTATCCCTCCTGTGTCTAATTCCTTCTGTCTTCAAGCGTTGCTGTTTCTCCTCCCCATTCTTCCTAATGACATGAGGGGGGTGGGCTGGGTCAGAAGCCCTTTGGCCCCCGGGACTATAGGGGGAAGGGGAGGCAGAGGACAAAGGCCACGGTGCAACTGTCCCTTTGTCTAAAAAGGAGTGACAGCAGCAGTACTGCCAGTGGCCTGCAGGTGGTGCCAAACTGATAACCAGAGAACAAGCACCCTGCATATGCTATAGAGGGGATAACTGCTGAAGTGTACAGACTGTGCTTTATATGGCAGGGATTTGTGGTAAATTTAGAAATACATTTAACTTTATAAAAAAAAAAAGAGATTTGCATTAGCGTGTGCGTGCTTTTCTATTCACAGAATGCATTTCCTGTTATAATATGGCACTGTATGTATGTAAAGCACAAGTCTTCAGGCAGTGTTTGTTACAGGCATTATATATATATATATATATATATATATATATATATATATATATATATATATATATATATATATACCAGACCCCCAGGAGCTTACAATCTAAGATCTCTTCAAGCATTTATATTGCGATGATAATTTACACAGCGCTTTACAGACTGTACATTCACATCAGTCCCTGTCCTAAAGGAGCTTGCAATCTAAGGTCCCTACCGACATTTACATAGTGATGATACCTTATGCTGCTCTTTAGATACTGTACATTCACAGTATTATCTGTCCTCGAGGAGCTTACAATCTAAGATCTCTACATGCATTTATATAGTGATGATAATTTACACAGCGCTTTACAGACCATACATTCGCCTCAGTCCCTGTCCTCAAGGAGCTTATAATCTAAGATCTCTACATGAATTTATATAGTGATGATAATTTACACAGCGCTCTACAGATCGTACATTCACATCAATCCCTGTCTTCAAGGAGCTAACAGTCTAAGATCTCTACATGCATTTATATAGTGATGATAATTTACACAGTGCTTTACAGGCCATATATTCATATCAGTCCCTGTCCTCAAGGAGCTAACAGTCTAAGATCTCTACATGCATTTATATAGTGATGATAATTTACTCAGCGCTTTACAGGTTGTACATTCATATCAGTCCCTGTCCTCAAGGAGCTTACAGTCTAAGATCTCAACATGCATTTATTTAGTGATGATAATTTACACAGTGCTTTACAGACCATACATTCATATCAGTCCCTGTCCTCAAGCAGCTAATAATATAAGGCAGGCCATACACCGTTAGAATCTGGGCTGGTTCAGCAGGAGGTGGTCAAGATTCGAACACTGTGTAGGCAGACTGAATGTATCAAGTTGATTGTTAAGCTGCGATTAACGCCTGCTATAGCTGCTAGCAATAATCACTGTCTTCTCCCGATAGGGACACCCCCTCCACACACACACACAATGGCCTGGCAGGAGGGATTCTTGCATCAACACTATCTGATGGAAGAAATTTGTTTTGTGTATGGCTGGCCTCAGATCCATATAAGCATTTGCATAGCAATGATACACACTAGAGCAAATTACCCTACCAGTATGCCCTCATGAAAACACAAAGGGAGCATGCAAATATTTCCCTGGCTAGTATTTCAGCCAAAGACCCCAGTGCTCCAAGGCAGAACTGCTAACCACTTAGCTACTGTTATTATACAGGATTTACATAGTGCCAACAGTTTGCACAGCAGTTTACAATACAAGGGCAGACAGTACAGTTACCATACAATTCAATACAGAAGGAATCAGAGGGCCCTGCTCGTTATTCCTTACAATATAAAAGGAAGGGTCAAGTGATACAAAAGGTAATAACTGTGGGGGATGATCTGATGGAGAAAGTGGAAATACAATTGTTAGTTGGAGGCGGGATAAACTTCTCTAAGGAAAAGGGTTTTCAGCGATTGCATAAAGTGAACAGAGTAGGAGATAGCCGGACAGATTGGGGTAGGGAGTTCCAGAGTATGGGAGAGGCTCGGGAGAAGTCCTGGAAGCGAGCATGGGAGGAGGTGACAAGGGAGTTAGAGAGCAGGAGGTCTTGGGAGGAACAAAGACAACGATTAGGTTGGTATATTGGGACTAGGTTAGTGATGTAGATGGGAGCAGAGTTGGTGATGGCTTTGTAAATTGTTGTTAGCATCTTGAATTTAATTTGTTGGGTGAGTGGCAGCAAATGAAGGGATTGGCAGAGAAGGGCAGCAGACATTGAACACTGACATTCATGATGGTAAATACATTAAAAAAAATATTTTGCCTCGCTTGAAGTTCTGGTGATACAAGTTCACATATAGAAGGGTTTCTTAGGCTATGGTATGTTACACCACTGGCTTTTTATATACCTCTCAACTTTCTGAAAAGGGAACGAGGGACACCAATTCAAAAATGTAGACAGGCATAGGACACACCCCCTGCCACACCCCTTAAAGGGGAATTCTACAAATAAAAATTATTAGTTAAAGTCGTTATAAAGGCAGAAGTTTTTTTTTTATGTTAATGCATTCTCTGCATTAAGATAAAAAACCTTCTGTGTGCAGCAGCCCCCCTCAGCCCCTTTAATACTTACCTGAGCCCCACCTCGATCCAGCAATGTCAACGAGTGCCTCGGCCATCTGGAACCCTCCCTCCTCATTGGCTGAGACACAGCAGCAGTGTCATTGGCTTCCGCTACTGTCAATTGCTTCCGTTACTGTCAATCAAAGACAATGAGGAGAGAGAGGGAGCAGGGCCGGTCCACGGCTCCATGTCTGAATAAGCACAGGGAGCTGTGGCTCAGCTCGGGTGCCCCTATAGCAAGCTGCTTGCTGTGGGGGCACTCAACAGGAGGGAGGGGCCAGGATCACAGAAGAGGGACCCGAGAAGAGGAGGATCCGGGCTGCTCTGTGCAAATCCACTGCAGTGCACAGAGCAGGAAAGTAAAACATGTTTGTTATTTTTATAGAAAAACAAGTTTACGATCACTTTAACCACTTACAGACCGGACCATTTTGCTGGTCAAAGACCAGACCACTTTTTGCGATTCGGCACTGCGTTGCTTTAACTGACAATTGCGCGGTCGTGTGACGTGGCTCCCAAACAAAATTTACGTGCTTTTTTTCCCATAAATAGAGCTTTCTTTTGGTGGTATTTGATCACCCCTGCGGTTTTTATTTTTTTGCGCTATAAACAAAAATAGAGCGACAGTTTTGAAAAAAACACATTATTTTTTACTTTTTGTTATAATAAATATCCCCCAAAAATATATAAAAAAACATTTTTTTTCCCTGAGTTTAGGCCGATATGTATTCTTCTACATATTTTTGGTAAAAAAAAAACGCAATAAGCGATTATTGACTGGTTTGCGCAAAAGTTATAGCATTTACAAAATAGGGATAGTTTTATGGCATTTTTATTAATAATTTTTTATTATTTATTTTTTTTACTAGTAATGGCGGCGATCAGCGATTTCTATTGTGACTGCGACATTGCGGCGGACACATCGGACATTTTTGACACATTTTTGGGACCATTGTCATTTATACAGCAATCACTGCTATATAAATGCAGTGATTCCTGTGTAAATGACACTGGCAGTAAAGGGGTTAACCAGTGGGTGGCAGTGTAGGGGTTAATTGTTCCTAGGGGTGTGTTACTAACTGTGGGGGGGGCTGGGCTTTCATTTAGTGAACACTGATCTCTGCTCCAATCACATGGAGCAGAGATCAGCGTCACTAGTTGCTAGGCAGAATGGGGAAATGCTGTTTACAACGGCATTTCCTCCATTCAGCCGCCCCGTTAGATGATCGCGGGTATGCCCGCGGCGATCGAGTCCGCAGGACCCGCGACCGGACTCACGGGGGTCCCGACCGGCATGCGATGGCAGGGCGGCATTGAAGATTGGACGTACCTGTACACCAATATGCCTGCCCGTGCCATTCTGCCGACGTACATCGGCGTGCGCCGGTCGGGAACCGGTTAGGCTTCATGCACACGAGACGCAGATGCAAACGCTGCTGGACACATGTTGAAACCGGCGTTTAGAAACGCACGTTTTGCCGCGATTTTTACCGCGATTTAGCGGCGTTTTACCGCGTTTTACCGCGTTTGCGTCTAGAAGCGTTTAGTTAAGCTAACATCATAGACCCTCCCCAGCTCAAAAATTAACTATTTCAGCAATTTTGTGAGACCAGAGTGAGTAGCAGCAGCTGTGAGAGCTGCAGTGTACTTGTATTTAACGTGTCACTTGCCACGTCACCTGCCACAAGTTGTGGATTGTCCACTTGCCACGTGACTTGCCACATCACCTGCCACGTCACTTGCCATGTCATCTGCCACAAGTTGTGGATTGTCCAACTGCCACGTCACCTGCCACAAGTTGTGGATTGTCCACTTGCCACGTGACTTGCCACATCACCTGCCACGTCACTTGCCACGTCACCTGCCACAAGTTTTGGATTGTCCACTTGCCACGTCACTTGCCACGTCACTTGCCACAAGTTGGGGATTGTCCACTTGCCACATCACCTGCCACGTCACCTGTCACAAGTTGTGGATTGTCCACTTGCCACATCACTTGCCACCTGCCATGTCACTTGCCACAAGCTGTGGATTGTCCACTTGCCACGTCACTTGCCACGTCACTTGCCACGTCACCTGCCACGTCACCTGCCACAAGTTTTGGATTGTCCACTTGCCACGTCACTTGCCACGTCAGCTGCCACGTCACTTGCCACAAGATGTGGATTGTCCACTTGTCACATCACCTGCCACATCACTTGCCACATCACCTGCCACGTCACCTGCCACAAGTTGTGGATTGTCCACTTGCCACATCACTTGCCACATCACCTGCCACGTCACTTGCCACGAGATGTGGATTGTCCACTTGCCACGTCACTTGCCACGTCACCTGCCACGTCACTTGCCACGTCACTTGCCACGTCACCTGCCACAAGTTTTGGATTGTCCACTTGCCACGTCACTTGCCACGTCAGCTGCCACGTCACTTGCCACAAGATGTGGATTGTCCACTTGTCACATCACCTGCCACATCACTTGCCACATCACCTGCCACGTCACCTGCCACAAGTTGTGGATTCTCCAATTGCCACGTCACTTGCCACATCACCTGCCACGTCACTTGCCACGAGATGTGGATTGTCCACTTGCCACGTTACTTGCCACGTCACTTGCCACGTCACTTGCCACGTCACCTGCCACAAGTTTTGGATTGTCCACTTGCCACGTCACTTGCCACGTCAGCTGCCACATCACTTGCCACAAGATGTGGATTGTCCACTTGTCACATCACCTGCCACATCACTTGCCACATCACCTGCCACGTCACCTGCCACAAGTTGTGGATTGTCCACTTGCCACGTCACTTGCCACATCACCTGCCACGTCACTTGCCACAAGATGTGGATTGTCCACTTTCCACGTCACCTGCCATGCCACCTGCCACAAGTTGTGGATTGTCCACTTGCCACGTCACCAGCCACATCACCTGCCACAAGTTGTGGATTGTCCACTTGCCACACCACTTTCCACGTCACCTGCCACGTCACCTGCCACGTCACCTGCAACAAGATGTGGATTGTCCACTTGCCACGTCACTAGCCACATCACCTGCCACAAGTTGTGGATTGTCCACTTGCCACATCACTTTCCACGTCACCTGCCACAAGTTGTGGATTGTTCACTTGCCACGTCCCCTGCCACATCACCTGCCACAAGTTGTGGATTGTCCACTTGCCACGTCACCTGACACAAGTTGTGGATTGTCCACTCGCCACGTCACTTGCCACATCCCCTGCCACAAGTGGATTGTCCACTTGCCACGTCACTTGCCACGTCCCCTGCCACGTCCCCTGCCACAAGTGGATTGTCCACTTGCCACGTCACTTGCCACGTCACCTGCCACAAGTTATGGATTGTCCACTTGCCACGTCACATGCCAGTCACCTGCCACAAGTTGTTGATTTTCCACTTGCCACGTCACCTGCCAGGTCACTTGCCGCGTCACCTGCCAGGTCACTTGCCACGTCACCTGCCACAAGTTGTGGATTGTCCACTTTCCACGTCACTTGCCACTTCACCTGCCACGTCACTTGCCACAAGTTGTGGATTGTCCACTTGCCACATCACTTGCCACCTGCCATGTCACTTGCCACAAGTTGTGGATTGTCCACTTGCCACGTCACTTGCCACATCCCCTGCCACGTCACTTGCCACGAGATGTGGATTGTCCACTTGCCACATCACTTGCCACGTCACCTGCCACGTCACTTGCCACGTCACCTGCCACGTCACTTGCCACGTCCCCTGCCACAAGTTTTGGATTGTCCACTTGCCACGTCACTTGCCACGTCAGCTGCCACATCACTTGCCACAAGATGTGGATTGTCCACTTGTCACATCACCTGCCACATCACTTGCCACATCACCTGCCACGTCACCTGCCACAAGTTGTGGATTGTCCTCTTGCCACGTCACTTGCCACATCACCTGCCACGTCACTTGCCACAAGATGTGGATTGTCCACTTTCCACGTCACCTGCCATGCCACCTGCCACAAGTTGTGGATTGTCCACTTGCCACGTCACTTGCCACATCACCTGCCACGTCACTTGCCACAAGATGTGGATTGTCCACTTTCCATGTCACCTGCCACGTCACCTGCCACAAGTTGTGGATTGTCCACTTGCCACGTCACCAGCCACATCACCTGCCACAAGTTGTGGATTGTCCACTTGCCACACCACTTTCCACGTCACCTGCCACGTCACCTGCCACAAGATGTGGATTGTCCACTTGCCACGTCACCAGCCACATCACCTGCCACAAGTTGTGGATTGTCCACTTGCCACATCACTTTCCACGTCACCTGCCACGTCACCTGCCACAAGTTGTGGATTGTCCACTTGCCACGTCCCTTGCCACGTCCCCTGCCACGTCACTTGCCACAAGTGGATTGTCCACTTGCCACATCACTTGCCACATCACCAGCCACAAGTTGTGGATTGTCCACTTGCCACGTCACCTGACACAAGTTGTGGATTGTCCACACGCCACGTCACTTGCCACATCCCCCGCCACAAGTGGATTGTCCACTTGCCACATCACTTGCCACGTCCCCTGCCACAAGTGGATTGTCCACTTGCCACGTCACTTGCCACGTCACCTGCCACAAGTTATGGATTGTCCACTTGCCACGTCACATGCCAGTCACCTGCCACAAGTTGTTGATTTTCCACTTGCCACGTCACCTGCCAGGTCACTTGCCGCGTCACCTGCCAGGTCACTTGCCACGTCACCTGCCACAAGTTGTGGATTGTCCACTTTCCACGTCACTTGCCACTTCACCTGCCACGTCACTTGCCACAAGTTGTGGATTGTCCACTTGCCACATCACTTGCCACCTGCCATGTCACTTGCCACAAGTTGTGGATTGTCCACTTGCCACGTCACTTGCCACCTGCCATGTCACTTGCCACAAGTTGTGGATTGTCCACTTGCAATTGCAATTGTTTAAAATATTTTTCTACTGGTTTTTCATCATTTGCAATCATTTTTGAGATTAATGTAAAAAAAAAGGTCACCTTTAAAAACGCATATAAACGCAAACGCGGCAAAACGCGGTAGCGGCGTTTTGCCGCGTTTTACCGCGTTTTGCCGCGTTTTGCGTCTGAAACGTGGACATTTTTTTGCTTCTGGAAAAACGAGATTAAACGCAACTGCATAAAAACGGAAAAAAACGAGACTGTGTGCATGGACACATAGGATAACATTGAATGAGTTCAGGGGCAGTTGAAAAAACTGTCCAACTGCATCTGAACGCGCGTTTAACTGCGTCTCGTGTGCATGAGGCCTTAAACCCACAAGCACAAGTTTTTTGTTTTTTTTTAGCACGACCATTCCTTTCTACTGGCTTTTGACATTTACAAATGCAGCAATTTAGAAATTGGATGAAAGGTTTAGCACTGGGAAACACTTTTTAAAAGATAAAAAGTGCATTTTATATACAACTATATGGATCAGACCAAAATGAGGGGCAGATGAGGAGGGAGGAGGGACAGTCCCTCAAAATCAGGGACAGTTGGGAGCTATGCTTTAGCTGAAAGGGGTTAATGCAATAAGGTTGAAACCCACCATTGTAGTAAGTTTATACAGGAACCCATAGTGTTTATAACACATATGCGGCTACAAAAGGCTGGGCTTTTAATGCCCACATGCAACACATATGTATCGCTGGGAGTCGATTTTTCTATGCTGAGAGCGTACTGTGCGCTCCCACCAGCATCGAACTGTGTGCTCAGTCACCTAGTCAGTAGCTAGCGGGACCAGCTCAGATCATGTGACCACTGTGACATCCAATCACAGTGGTCTCATTGATCCTTACCGCCCACCCCCCCTCCCAGGCATACAAACCCTATTAAAGGTACATCTGGGATGGCCCAGAAGGGGTTAAGCTTGTATGTTTAATTTATTAATTTATATACCAATTATGCCGCGCACACACAATCGGAATTTCCGACAACTAAAATGTTCGATGTGAGCCTGTTGTTGAAAATTCCGACCATGTGTAGGCTCCATCGGACATTTTCTGTCGGAATTTCCGACAACAAAAATTTGAGAGCTGGATCTCAAATTTTCCATCAACAAAATCCGTTGTCGGAAATTCCGATTGTGTGTACACAATTCCAACGCACAAAATTCCACGCATGCTCGGAATCAAGCAGAACAGCCGCACGGGCTATTGAACTTCCTTTTTCTAGTCCCGTCGTACGCGTTGTACATCACCGCGTTCTTTTTTTTTTTTTTTATCACCGCGTTCTTGCCGATTGGAATTTCCGAAAACATTAGTGCAACCGTGTGTATGCAAGACAAGTTTCAGCCAACATCCGTTGGAAATAAATCCACGATATGGTTGTTGGAAATTCCGATCGTCTGTATGCGGCATAACAGTTTGCACTCCTTTGCAGAATTCATAGGACTGCGTACACAAGTCACTATCATGCAAGAAAAATGTAGTTTAATGTCGCTTGCCCTTGTACTCAAGGACCATGTTGTTGGGAGGAAGGCCAAGCAATACATACAGACCCCATGTAGCCACCCTCTTCTTTGTAAAGTGCCTACCACTCTTTTACAGTCATACACGAGGACCACACTTAACCAAGTCAGCTTTTGCGAGTAAACCTATGCATAAACAGAGAACTCATACAAACACCAGACAATGTCTCTGGTAAGAATTGAACCCATGACCCCCAGGCCTGTAAGGTAATAGTGCTCATCACTTCACACTCGTCTGTTATATTGCAGCTCCTTGAGTTGAGAACGTTGAGAATGACCCTGATAATTGTTGTAAGCAGTGCATTGTATTTCTATATTCTAATGCCACGTACACACGATCGGAATTTTGGTCGGAAAAAGATGGTTTTCCCGATGGAATTCCAACGGGATTTCGCTTAAGCTGTCTTGAATACACACTCACACCAAATTCCGAGCGTCAAGAACGCAGTGACGTACAGCATGTACGATGGGACTAGAAAAAGGAGGTTAAATAGCCAGTAGCCAATAGCTTCCGATTCATAGTTGAATCTGAGCATGCGTGAGTTTTTGCGCATCGGAATTTTTTCGACGGTCACATTTTCCGGCGAAAATCTCTCATCGGTCTTTTCCTGGCTGAAATTTCGACCGCGTGTAAGCGACATTAGAAATATGTGAAGCATCATCCAAGTCCGGGACAATGTATCAGTAGGCAACCCCCGCCACTGGTGCCGCAAGCGGCACAAAAAGCTTCTTTTGCCAGCATTCAATTCCCTCCCCATCAGCAGAGCAGCACAGGGAAGTGTCGGTGAGACACTAATGCATTCCAATTTTCAGAGTTCCCCATGCCGTACCTGCACTGGGGGGGGGGGGGGCGCTGCGCCCCCACACATTGTAAAAGATGGGAAACATTGTTTAATTCTCTAACTTTGCTATAGCTGCGATCGTCAGCTTTTGTGATGGGGAGAAGATTTAATGCAGTTCTGCTGGGGGGAGGTGCCCTGTTTTAAGGAGGAAGACTGTCATTGGCCACTGCTAAAGCCAATCACAGTCCTGCTAGCCCCGCCCACCATCTGGAGGAAGACGATTAGCTTGGTTGCCACTACCAATCTCAGAAAGAAGGGATTTCACTGATTGAGAAAACCACAATCAGGTGACAGTTTGTGGAATTACTGTTGAGCTTCTGGGAACTTTGTTGATATTATTTCTGAACCTTTGCGTCACTTACTACTGGACCCCTGCAGTCTGTCCCTTTAAGCCACAGCCACTATTCAGTGCAATGAAAATCACACCCAAGTTTTCCTGTGGCGCAGAGTGCTACACTTTTTCTCAGCTGCGGGGGCCCAAATTATGATCCTGCACACAGGCCCACTGCTTTCAGAAAATGCCCCTGACCTGAGCTCATCATTGCGCATCCATTACAGATGCTTGTATGTGACATCACATACATCGTATACAAGCACGTGGGCTGGATGAAAGAGAAGGATCAGCAGAATGAGTGTGCCAGGACAGGTAGATGTGTCTCATCTCTGCTTCCTTTCACCACTCTGCATATCACACATATCATAGATGAGAAGAAGGTACAGCGGTGGGGAAAATGAGCAGGAGTGGTTCAGAGGTGGGACAGATGAGCAGGAGGGGTTCAAAGGTGGGACAGATGAGCAGGAGGGGTTCAAAGGTGGGACAGATGAGCAGGAGGGGTTCAAAGGTGGGACAGATGAGCAGGAGGGGTTCAAAGGTGGGACAGATGAGCAGGAGGGGTTCAAAGGTGGGACAGATGAGCAGGAGGGGTTCAGAGGTGGGGCAGATGAGCAGGAGAGGTTCAGAGGTGGGACAGATGAGTAGGAGGGGTTCAGAGGTGGGACAGATGAGTAGGAGGGGTTCAGAGGTGGGACAGATGAGTAGGAGGGGTTCAGAGGTGGGACAGATGAGTAGGAGGGGTTCAGAGGTGGGACAGATGTTCAAGGAGGTACAGTGGTGGAAGAGATCAGAAGGTGATTCAGCAGTCGGACAGAAGATCAGGGGGATACAGTGTTGGGGCAGATGAGCAGGGGGGTTCAATGTTGGGCCAGGCGAGGGGGGGTTAAGGGGATTAGTGTTGGGTCAGATGAGAAGGGGGTTCAATGGTGGGACAGAAAAGCAGGGGGGTAGAGCTGTGGGGCAGATGTGAAAGGAGGTGTATTGGTGGGACAGATGAGCAGGGGGTTACGGAGGTGAGCCAGAATAGAAGGGGGAACAGAGGTGGGGCAGAAGAGCAGATGTGCAGGAGATACATTGTTAGGGCAGATGCGAAAGCGGGTTACAGTGGTGCGGCAGATGGGTTCACTGTTAGCTTTTGTGATGGGGAGGCGATTATATTATATACGTATCTGCTCTGATCTGCTGTGAACTGCTGTGATCTTGCTCTTCTCGGGTCCCCCACCCGTGCTCCTGGCTCCTCCCACCGAGTGCCCCTATAGCAAGCTGCTTGCTATGGGAGCACTTGTGTTTGATCGCCCAATGCCCAGCTCTGTGTATCAATAAAGTACACAGAGCATGGCTCCGCCCTGCCCCCCACTCCTTTATCACTTGCTGTGATTGACAGCAGCAGGAGCCAATGACTCCTGCTACTGTATCTGAACCAATGAGGAGGGGGAGAGTCAAGAATGCCCTGGCTCTTGTGCACATCATTGGATCTAAATCAAGCTCAGGGATGTATTGGGGGGGGGGGGGGGGGGAGGGGCGCAGGGTGAGCTGCATGCAGAAGGTTGCATGTATAGAATGCAGTAAGGTAAGCACCTTTTTCCTTTACAACCACCAACCGCTTTAAAGGATATATAAATGTTCATTTAAAAAAAAAAGACATGACATACTTACCTCCTCTGTGCAGTTGGTTTTGTACAGAGTGACCCTGGTCCTCCTCTTCTGGGGTCCCCTAGCAGCGCTCCTGGCTCCTCCTTTTCTCTAGTTCCCCATCGGAGAAGCGCTTTCCCTCAGGGCACCCATGCGTTGACACAGACAGCGGGAATCGGCTCCGCCCCCTGGCTCCCGTGTCATTGAATTTGATTGACAGCAGCAGAATCTGCGCCGCTATCAATCCATCCAATCAGGACCCGAGACACTGGCTAGAGAGGGACGAGCGGGCTCAGGTAAGTAAAAGGGGGGCTCTGGTGCACTACAAGAGGTTTTTCACCTTAATGCATAGAATGCATTGAGGTGAATAAAACGCGAGGGTTTACAACCCCTTTAAGTTCTGATGCAAATAATGGACTGGCTTATGGAAGGAATTATGCAAATATTGAATTAAGTGGGTGTCAGTCTGGAGGAGTGGGTGTTTCTAGGAAGACATGTTGACCAAGCCAGGCAATGTTTACATTCACAGCTCAGTCTTAAAGTGGTGTTGCCACCAAAAAAAAAAAATTGCTTAAAATTCATAAAAAAATGTAAAAAAAAATAATTGGAAAAAAAAAAATGTTTTACTCACCTCTAAATGCCTGTTGCTAGGGGGTCTCTCGTAGTCTGCCTCCTTCATTGCCCGGGCTGGTGACATCACTTCCTCTCGGGGACCTGTCACGTGTCCCAGATGACTGTGCAGCGTATCACAGTGCTTGGCGTCGCTTGCGCATGCGCAGTTGTTGCCGGGCGCCCACAGTAAGAATGCCGGCGTGAGGAATGAGAGGGGGGGGCTTCGTTCCCCCGCATCGCTGGACCCTGGGACAGGTAAGTGTCCGATTATTAAAAGTCAGCAGCTGCAGTATTTGTAGCTGCTGACTTTAAATTTTTTTTTTTTTTTTTTTAGGGGGCACCCCACTTTAATGAATAAAAGAACTGAAATCAACAGAATGAAATGGGTGGATCAGGGATAGTCAGGCTGGGGAGGGAAGAACTAAATGATGATGGATGACCTGCCGCCACGAAATGAGGCAGACTCTATCTGATTTTCTCTAGCCTCTAAAGCTCATTGTGAGAAGCTCACAGTGTGCAGTGAAATCAGAGTAAGCTAATTCAGTAGAGGAGAGGAGCCGGTACAACTGTGTAAGACTGAAGGGAAGGCTGGAGTTTAGCTTTAACATACACACTGTTTTCTAACACGCATGTTCTGGCACTGTGAAAAGATTGTTCACACACTGTCACTGTCCTTATCTCCAGGAATAGATACCAGTTGACATGGAATCAATACTAAAATACTGTTAGTATAACTGAAATCTGCCTTTATATTATCTTCCCACAATCACCTGCACAGCACAAATCAGACCTAAAGTATTATTAAACCCAGGACGCTGCATTCACTATATCTGGTCTCCCACAGAACATGCAATTACTTTAGTAAATATAAACTGCTAAATAAAAATACCTTTTCTCATCAGCGGTATATAGCAGTCTTGTGACACTTCTATCACTGTCTGGTTAAAGTTTGTAGGAGAAGTTTTCATTCTCCCCTGATTATCCAATTAGGCTGCAGGACCCCTGACCCTCTGTCTGGACAGTGCTGATTGGCCCTGTGCTGATCACATGCACTCGCCCAAGAAACAAAAACTCTCTAGTAATAAACACCAAACTGTGCGGCTTGTCCCCCGAGGCTCTGTTCTATCAGCAGATGGATTGGGTTTGGGGACAGTGGCAGAAAGGGAGGATCAGAGAAGACGGGATCGCCGTGTATATGCAAGACAAGTTTGAGCCAACATCCGTCGGAAAAAATCCCATTAGATTTTGTTGTCGGAATGTGCGATCGTGTGTATGTGGCATTAAAGGGCACTGTGATGTGGACACATGATGTAGAGGGGCATCCTGATGGAATCACCTGATGTAGAGGGGCAGTCTGATTCAAATACCTTATGTAAGCAGTAACTCTGATGGGGATAACCGATCATATGTAAGGGCCACTCTGATGGGGACAACTGATATAAGGGGAGACACTGATGAGGACCTTGATGTAACAGGACGCTCTGATGGGAAACTGATATAAAGCGGGACTCTGATGAGGACTCCTGATGCAAATAGGGACTCTGATGGGGACATTTGATATAAGAGAGCATAGGTTATGCTTAATCACCCTAATCTATTGACAGCCTAATACATACTAGCGTTTCCCAGGGCATGACACTGTGTGTGTGACAGACTGTCACTGACTTCCACACAGGGCTTTATTTTTTGTGGGAACGCGGGGGAATGCAGTTCTGGCACCTCTTGCTGCTGGGGTATCTATTTTCTATGGAGGGAATCTATTGTTGCAGGTTGACCAGGCATGTACTGGCCATTGGGACTACTGGGAGTTTCCCGGTGGGCCGATGGCACAGTGGGTCACTCTGATGTAAGGGGGCTGGTAATGGGACACTCTGATGTAAGGGGGCTGCTCATGGGACACTCTGATATAAGGGGGTGCTGATGGGACACTCTGATGTAAGGGGATGCTGATGGGACACTCTGATGTAAGGGGATGCTGATGGGTCACTCTGATGTAAGGGGGCTGGTAATGGGACACTCTGATGTAAGGGGGCTGCTCATGGGACACTCTGATATAAGGGGGTGCTGATGGGACACTCTGATGTAAGGGGATGCTGATGGGACACTCTGATGTAAGGGGATGCTGATGGGACACTCTGATGTAAGGGGGTGCTGATGGGACACTCTGATGTAAGGGGGTGCTGATGGGACACTCTGATGTAAGGGGGTGCTGATGGGACACTCTGATGTAAGGGGGTGCTGATGGGACACTCTGATGTAAGGGGGTGCTGATGGGACACTCTGATGTAAGGGGGTTGCTCATGGGACACTGATGTAAGGGGGTTGCTCATGGGACACTGATGTAAGGGGGTTGCTCATGGGACACTGATGTAAGGGGGTTGCTCATGGGACACTCTGATGTAAGGGGGTGCTGATGGGACACTCTGATGTAAGGGGTTGCTGATGGGACACTCTGATGTAAGGGGTTGCTGATGGGACACTCTGATGTAAGGGGGCTGCTGATGGAACACTCTGATGTAAGGGGGCTGGTGATGGGACACTCTGATGTAAGGGGGTGCTGATGGGACACTCTGATGTAAGGGGGCTGGTAATGGGACACTCTGATGTAAGGGGGTGCTGATGGGACACTCAAAATGTAAGTGGGCCGGTCTGGATGAAGTCCAGGGCCAAATTTTAATCCAGCCCTGAGGTTGACTATTGTTGCTGGGAGGGATCTAGACTAGAGCTAGATTCAGCCTTGCACAGAATGTGGCAGAGCTACAACAGAGAATAGTGGTGTCACCCTTGTTTCTATGCAGAGTTGTATCCGAAGTATCAGATAGAGAGGTGGAGTGCTGGATCCGTGGTTTGGATTAGGTGTCTCAGTTGAGCAGTGGAAGGTGTTTTTCGGTGGGCCGCTCTCTAGAGTACAAAGTCTATGGTAGGACCCTTGAAGTATTATACTGAAGGTATGCAGAGAAAAAGAGCACCACACTATTTTACAGCCCAGAAATGGTTTATTGAGCCCAAGTTTTATTCAACAACAAAAAAATAAAAATAAGCCTGTGTGTTTCTGCAGCTATAGAGGACCTTCTTCATCAGGGTTGGAATTTTTTTGAAAGGGCTTGTATCTGGACAAAAATTATTATCCTACAATTGGAATTGCATCCATGGTGCAGAGCCGGCTTTGGCTGCAGGTCTGTGAACTTCAGAAGAGACATGTTTAGAGGTTCCGGGATTTCAATACTTATTCAACCCATCAAACACAAGGAAGATTTTAAAGCGGAGTTCCACCCGTTTTATAGTTTATTAAAAGTCAACAGCTACAAAAGGCATAGCTGCTGACTTTTAATAAACCGACACTTACCTGCCACACGGTCCAGCGATGTGGCCACCCGGAGGCTAGCTCCTCTCCCCCTCCTCTCCTCGGTGCCGTCATGGTAACTGTGGGCACCTGGCCGTGGCAGCTTCATGGCCGGGCACGCACTGCACATGCGCGAGCCGCGCTGTGCTCTCCTATTGGCCAGCCGATCTTCTGGGACCTGAATTGTGTCCCAGAAGATTGTTTGCAGGGAAGGGCCGCCTAGGGCGAGAGGAGGAGTCGCCTAGGAGGCCGAAGATAGGAAGCAGGAAGTGGGACAGGAAGTCCCACGAAAAAAAGGGTACACCCCCCCCCCACACATAAAAAAAATTACATCCGCTTGTGGGTGGAACTCTGCTTTAATGAGGCCAACTGAATCTGGTAAGACATCACTCAGAACAAAACAGACCTCCCTCAATGGGTACCTGGAATCCATTCAAAATGTGGAAACACAGAAACCAAAAGTTTCGGGGCAATTACACTTCCCATTAGGGCTTAACAAGTGGAGTAGAACTTGTATGGACTCAAGGAAAATTCTTACCAAACAGATCTAGATTTAATCTGACATTAACTCTCCTTTATAACTGCAATTGTGCTCAGCGGCAGTAATTCTCTCTGGAGTACAAGGCCCTTGCTAGGATTTTTAAAGTATTATATTAAAGATAAGCAGGAAAAAGAGCACCACACAATTTTTACAGCCCAGAAACATTTTGTTTGCCAAAAAATTTCAGATGCATTTTGGTGTCAGGGGTGTCCAACTCAATTTCATTAGGGGGTTCACCGGCCTTCAAAGGGACGGTTTTATCAGTAAGACTAGATTTCTAGAGCACCCACCCACCTTAAATCAGAAGTCAAGAGCCCCCCACCCTCCCTTACATCACAGTGCTCAGGGATGGGGAGGAGGGGTTACCTTTTCTGCTGTCCGGAACACGTTGAGGGGCATAGCTGATAAGCAGAAAGTGCCTGGTCTGGAGGAGAACCAGAGGAGGTCTGGAGCCAGCTGCCAGAGTCTGCTGAATGCTGAGACCAGGGGAGGTAGAGATGAGGAGGTGCTGCGGTTGAACAGAGAAGTGCAGGATCTGTAGGAGTACTGTGCTCTTCTCTGCTGCCAACTGCTGAGACAAGCAGCCCTGGTTCCCACTGATGCGATGCAGGAAACGCATTAAGATTAGTTGTGTTTTCCCGCATTGCATCGCACTGCTTGGCAATCGCAACAACGTCCATGCGATCTGATGGGGGTGTCAATGTTAGATTAATGACACCCTGAAACCGATTGCAAGAATCACATTGCATGGGTGTGAATACCCATGCGATGCATTTCAGGTGCAGGGAAAGAAAGGATCCTGCACCATTTTGCTGCGGATAGGTTCTGAGCGATCATGATTGCACCGCACAGACATCACATGCAGAGGAAGGCAGTAGTACTCCTGTGCAAATCACATACACTGTTTTGCACGCACCAGTGTGAAGATAGGTTAGGGTTGCCACCTTTTCTTCAAATCAAACCCAAACACTTTAGCAGTACACAGCAATTTTTTTTTATAGTATAAACTATACATGTATTTTGTTATTAAATAACATTTCTAATCATATGATGTTAATAACAAGAGTTCCCCTTTTACATCTGAATCCACAGAGTTCCCTTTCACTGTAAGGGGGGACTCTGCAGACTCTGATGTGAGGGAAAACTCTGGGTACACTAACATAAGGGATGCTCTGGGAACCCTGATTTAAGGGGGAACACTGAGCACTCTGATGTACGGAGAGGACCCTGATGTAAGGGGGAACACTGTGGCGTCTGGTGTAAAGGCGAACTCTGATGTAAGGGGTTCTCTGAGAACCCTGATTTACCTTAATGTACTCACTCAGAGCCAGGATTGAAAAGGGGGAGACTTCAGTCACAGATGGGGATGGATGGTGAGCTCACTCAACCCTTGGCAGTCAACATCACTCATTCAGATGTATCTGAGGCTGCTGGACTTCCAATTTACGACCATTATCCTTTTCTGAGGTACAGCGCCGGGGATTGAAGTGTCGGCAGACACAGAGGAGTGGGGGTGGGAGAAAGAGGTGCAGATCAACCCCTTTCTCATCTCCCATCAGTGTGGGGGGGTCAGGGGGTGGGGGAATTGTTAGTATTGTTAGTGCTGGCTTTAGATAATGTGAAAGAGAATGTAACAGACACTCTCTGCTTAGCCAACTGCAGCCAAAAACCCTGCTGGGAAGCCATAGCCCAGTCTGAATAATCTGTCCGGGTTTCAGACAGTCTGAAACCTGGACGCATGACTCCAAACCCCAACTGTCCGGGTGATTCACGGACAGGTGGCAACCCTAACTTAGGCATAAGGGGCAGAGAAGGGGGGGTGCTGTAGCTGCTGGAGAGGTGCGAGGGCCACGTTAAGTGGCCTGGCTGACCAGATTCAGATCCTCTTCATCAGGGCTTGACATGTTATTTGGTCAGGCACATATCTGGACAAAATTTCACATAATATCCTATCCTATATTTGATCATTTATATCTTTTGGTTGCATGTTTAGCATCCTGGCTTCTATACCAGAGAATGGAGCAGCCTCTGAACGATGCATTCAATTTGTTACCACCCACTACTAGTCTTCGGTGTGCTGCCCGTGTCTACAGAGTAGAGTATAGACTCCTATGGGGCTGTGTCATGAGTGTCTCTACCCTTGGGAGACCACCGACCTAGGCCAGGACACTAAAGACATGCTGCTGAGGATGCACTTTATTTTAAAGTGCACTTGTCCTTTAAAGTGTCCCCAGCTAGCTAGGTATGAATCTCCCTGCTTGGAGACTCTCATGCTTCTGCACGCTGTTTAGGCCTCATTCACACTGACTTTCAAAGGGGACATTCTTCAGACCTATCTGCTGCTCTCCAAGTGCCTTGCTGACTTCTGAGAAAAGGGTGCATTGAGCCGAATAGCATTGTATGCATGAGCGCTCAGTGAAGTATTAGCTTTGCTTTGCCCTGCGGTGTCACTTGCAATATTTGGCTTGTGTCAGACAGACAGTGTAGGCCCATTGACTTTTATTGCTTCTTTCATTGCTTGCTCATTGCTAGGACAGCGTTGGAAAGCAACACAGCCCCCCCCCCCCCCCCCCCTCTCATGGTGGAGCCTGTCTGCATCCAAGCAAATGTAAATTCTGCTATAGTGATACTCGTTTTGGAAAGGAGAAAAAGTATCAACGCCCGGACTCCGAGACTTCCTGCCTCTTGCAGGCGCAGGAAGTTGCAGTACAGCTGCCAGTTTTCTTTGTGTCTGGGAACAGCTGCACCTGCTAAATCCCTATTGCTGCTTCATTGGCCTTGTTCACTGCCTGGTGAAAAAAAACTCAGTTGTGTAGTCATATAGTCGTAGAAGGATATACTGTACACATAGCTCCCAACTGTCCCTGATTTTGAGGGACTGTCCCTGATTTGGAGCAATGTCCCTCTGTCCCTCTTTCCTCCTCATTTGTCCCTCATTTTGGTCTGATCTATATAGTTGTATATAAAATGCACTTTTTATTTTTCAAAAAGTGTTTCTCAGTGCTAAACTTTGTATCCAAATTCTAAATTGCTGCATTTGTCAATTTTAAAAGCCAATATAAAGGAATATTGGCGGTAAAAAAAGCACTTGTGGATTTAATTAACCCTTTTTTTGTGGATATGTCCCCTTTAGGGGGCGTGGCAGGGGCGTGTCCTATGCCCACATACGTTTGCTAGTAGGTGTCCCTCATTCGCATCTCAAAATGTTGGGAGTTATGTGTATATAATATCCTACATAAACTGGCATTGCAAATTAGCTGGAAACTGAACTATAAGGCCGCGTACACACGGGCGGACTGTTCGCCCAACTTAGTTCGTCAAACAATCCGACAAACAGTCCGCTCAAAATTTGCATGAACGGACTTGACCACACACGATGAACGAACAGTCCGCTGAAAACGAGCGTAATGACGTGTACAGCACGTACGACGGGACTAGAAAAACGACGTCCTATACACTGCAATGCAACCTTCGGCCGTGTAAACCCTTTCTGAGTATGCGCGATACTTAGTCCGTCCAACTTGCCTACACACGAGCGGACTGTCCGCTGAAACCAAGTTTGGACGGACAAAACCAAGTTTCAGCGGACTGTCTTACGGAAATTCCGTAAAACTTTGTTCGTCAGACTGTCCGCTGAAACTGTCCGCTGAAGCCCACACACGAGCGGACTGTCCGCTGAAACACTGTTCAGCGGACTAAGTTGGGCGAACAGTCCGCCCGTGTGTACGCGGCCTAAGCAAGCAAAGCAGCTAAACACAGATAGTACAACTTGGTTGAATAACTCACTTCCAGCTTGGTCATTGATTGGCGAATCCCCCTTGTTGATCAAGCAACACACCGAGGATTAAAAAAAAAACCTCGGGGGCATGGCTTGGACATGGCCGCGTGAGGAAGCAGGATCCTGGAGCTCCTCACACACTGCAGCCTAATTAGCCCGATCCGGTGGACGCATCGCCCCACCGCAAGCCTCACTGGCATGTCCCAGCACCAGAGGGCCTCCTCCAGACATAGGGGCACCTCACAGCCTGGAAGCAGCTCCATAGGAGCATATTTCCGCTGCAAAGGGCGGCAGCATGAGTCGTTCCAAGATGGCGGCCGGGAAGGGCAGCGGGACGGACGCTATGGCGGGGGCCTGTGTACAGCCACGGACGGCCCGGTTGCCTATACAGACGCCGCAGCTGGTAAGAGACACCGCTCCCCCTGACTCCCCTGGCTCTTCAGCCTCTCTTGATCAGGGCTCTGTATGGTCTCTCCCCACCAGAGAAGACCTAGACCGCTTTGCCACCAGAGTTGAAAAGGCCTTTAAGCAGGATATAGAACAGCTGCAAGAGGACACTACTCAGTTGGGCAATAGGCTGGAAACACTAGAACAGACAGTGGAGGAAGCGTTGCCAGTGATCACACAGTTAAGGGACAAATGTGCAGCTCAGGACCAACAGATAGAAGCACTAATCTCACAAATTGATGATTATGAGAACAGTAGCCGCAGGTCCAACATCCGCATACGGGGGTTGCCGGAGGCGATGGGAGCCAAGGACATTTTCCCTACACTGCAAGACATCTCTAAAGAGCTCCTAGGCCTCCCCCCTCCCGCGAAAGTGGAAATTGACAGGGCACACAGAGCCCTTCGCCCCCCATCACAGGATGCAGATAACCCCCGTGATATCATCTGCAAATTGCATAAATACACGGTGAAGGACCAAATAATGCAGCTCATGCGCAAACGTCACAATTTTGACTTTGATGGCGCCCATTTGTTTTTCTATCAGGACTTGTCCCGATGCACCTTGATGCAGCGCAGGGCACTACACCCTCTCTTGGACTCATTACGCACAGCAGGTATTACTTATAGATGGGGGTTCCCCTTTAGCCTCCACGCAGAGAGAGATGGAAAGTCGGCCACTTTGCGTACTAAGGATGACCTTCAGAGCTTCCTGTCTCAATTGAATCTGGAACCTGTCTGGGACAGGAGGGGTGTTGTTCTGGGCATCTTGTATGGAAATGCCTCTCTGTTGCCATGTATGTCCACCTGCATTTGGACCATGTTGTATGTATACCTTTCCCCTTCTCCCCTACTACCTGTCCTCCCCCCATATCCCTCATTTAAGTTGATTTCCTGTGATGTTTCTTTTTTGTTCAAAACGTGAAAATGAAAATAAAAATTATGCAAAAAAATAAAACCCTCAGTGTTAGCTTGACAGCACAGTAGAGCCATATAGGCTTATGGTGATGCCTTTTCCTCCTTCGGTGCTGGGCAAGCATAGCTCCCAACAGTCCCTGATTTCAAGGGACTGTCCCTTATTTGGACCAATGTCCCTCTGTCCCTTATTCCTCCTCATTTGTCCCTCATTTGGTCTGATCTATATAAATGTATATAAAAATTTTTTTGTTTTCCAGCACTAAACCTTTCATCTGATCTCTAAATTGTTGCATTTGTAAATTCCAAAAAGCCAATAAAAAGGAAGAGTAGTGGTAAAAAGGCACTTGTGGGTTTAACCAATCTTGTTTTTTTGTACAATTCTCCTTTAAGGGGGCGTGGCATGGGGTGTGTCCTATGCCTGCATACTTTTGCTGATAGGTGTCCCTCATTCCTATCTCAAAAAGATTGGAGGTATGGGCAAGGCATTGCATGAAGATCCTCTTTTCACAGAGTGGTGCAAGTGCAGCTGACAGTCCTTCAGGAGGCGATACTGCAGCCTTCTGAATGCTTGTGTGTTTGACAACTAAACAGGGTTTATGTGTGAAGACAGAGCACTGCAACAACAAGCCTAGTGCTTGTCTCGCATTGATGGTGCAGCCCCATTCACTTCAATGGCAGGGACCATTTTTGCTGCACCCTGAAGCAAAGCAACTTGGCCCTGACATGTGTACAACCCCATCTGGCTGCCTTTGCAGCTTAAAGTGGAATTCAGCGCTAACTATGCCTAACAACTATATCAACTACACTGTAAAAACAAGGTGCATATACTTACCTGTCCTCAGGGTGCTCCAGTCCAGTCATGTGATCTCTCTAGCAACTGGCTTCTGGCGAGAGGAGAGGTCGCCCACAATTGATGTAATGCCTGGGCGGTGACGCCAACCATAGGCTAACTATGGAGCATCCATTGTCAAGTGTCCCTCCTCTCCCCAGAAGCAGGCTTGTGAGAGCCGATCATATGATTGGACCAGAGCACCATGAGAATAGGTATGTATATGCATCTTCCATCTATAGGGTAATTAGTATAGGAGTTAGAAGGGGAGGGTGGAAGCAGTTTTAGGTTTAGTTAGTACTAGACTAGAATTCAACTTTGTAAACCTCAGACATGAAATGTGAGCAAAGCATATCCCTTTGTGTGCTCGTCTCAATCCAGAGCACTAAGTGTAATTTCTCAAAACATAAAAAGGGGACACCATTCAGAGAAAAGGACAATGCTGCACACCCCATATGGTGTTTTTTAGGCAGCAAATAATAATAAAAAAACGAAGAAAAAAATGCTACAAAGGAATAAGAATAGATTTCAATTTTATTAGACAAAATATCAAAAAACTGAGTTTTTTAACTAGTGAATGTGGGAGAATGATTGGTTAAAATAAGAGCTGTGGTACAGGAGATAAACATTAAAGCACTAGCGCAAGTGGGAACATTTGCAACATATAATAATGTACAATAGTCAAGTGCTACAATGATGGTAAAACTGACGCGTTTCGCCCCCACCGGGTCTTCTTCAGAGGATTTGTACGCTGTAAAAGCAGTAGCATAAATTGAAGTACATGCAAAAAATAACACAAAATGTGATATAATAAAATCTGATCACTATAACTACATCATATTATCTTTATAATTATAAGTGTAATTTCTGTCTGCTGCCTCGTTCCTCTACTATCAGCATGACAGCCTCAGCTCTGTTCCTGTGTGTGTGTGTGGGGGGGGGGGGGGGGGGGGTCCCTTCCCTCCAATCAGCTCTCAGAGTTCTCCTCGCTAAGGTAACTTCTGCTCTCTGCCCCTTGCTTTTCAGAGCCGGGAGATCCTGTTTAAATTTAGCATTTTGAATGGATGTAGGGGAAAGACATCTGTAGATAAACAGGTACAACGTATGTAGAAAGTTTTGTTTCATCTCTGTGTATCACCTGAGGCCAGTCACTTCACTTGGTATGTGTAAGGCTTAACCCTTTGCCGACTGTGCTAGAGCCGAATGACTAGTTTTGAGAGACAATCATATAACAGCCTCCCGTGATCTTGCCTGCTGCGGGGCGTTGGTGGCGTGCTCTGTGATCAGCAGTATCTGAAGGACACTGCTGATCACAGATTGAGGTAGAGCCAATCAGTGGCTTTTTACCACATGATCAGCTGTGTCCAGTCGCAGCTGATCACGGATGTAAATAAAAGCTGGTTATCGGCACTCCTTTCCTAATGCTGTCAGCATGAGGAAGGGCGAAGAGAGGCGATAATGGGCTCCTCTAAGGACACATACACTGATAATCAGGGCACTGATTATCAGGGCAGTCCCACCAGTGCTGCCATGGTATGCCCATCAGTGCTGCCAATATGCCCACCAATGCTGCCAATAAGTGCTCGCCAGTGCTGCCCATCAGTGCCTCCTCATCGGTGGGCAGCACTGGCGCCTGCTGCCCATCAGTGCCTCCTCATCGGTGGGCAGCACTGCCTCCTCATCGGTGGGCAGCACTATTAGTGCCCATCAGTGCCGGCTCATCAGTGTCCATCAATGCTGCCTAGTCAGTGCCACCTATCAGTGCCCATCAGTGCAGCCTCCTCAGCACACATCAGTGAAGGAGAAAAATGACCCGTTTGCAAAATTTTATAACAAACTATTTTAGTTTTTTTTTCAAAATTTTCGGTCTTTTTTGTTTGTTTAGCAAAAAATAAAAAAACCCAGTGGTGATTAAATGCCACCAAAAGAAAGCTCTACCTATCCCAAAAAATGATAAAAATGTCATATAGGTACAGTGTTGCATGACCGCACAATTATCCGTCAACAGCGCTGAAAGCTGAAAATGAGCCTGGTCAGGAAGGGGGTAAAGCAAATGGTTAAAGCAGAAATCCATGAAAATGTTTTATTCTCCCATGCAGTGAAGCATTGAAACCATGAAACGCACAACAGTAAAATCCGCCTGTATATGCAGTAAAGCATGCTTGTCATACTCACCGTGGAAGGGGTTAATCCTCTGCATTGTGTAAAAAGGCTATTTGATTCTGACTTCTCCGATCCTTCCCTTCTTCCACAGTCCCCAATCCATCTCTTGATAAAACAGAGCCTTGGGTGTAGGCTCAATGTTGCGTGTATTGCTAGAGAGTTTTTATTTTCTTGGGAGGGTGAATGTGATCAGCAGGGGGGCAATCAGCACTGTCCAGGCAGGGGGTCTGGGGTCCTGCAGCCTTATAGGACAGTCAAGGGAGAATGAAAATTCCTCCTACAAGCTTTAACCAGACACCAATAGAAATCACAAAACTGCTGTAACTGCAGATGAGAAAAGGTATTCAGCTGTTTATCTTTACTAAAATAATTGCATTTCCATGTTCTGTATACTGTGGCAGACAGGATATAGTCAAAGCAGGGTCCTGGGTTTAGTAATATTTTAACAGCTCGTTTAGTCTAGGGCCGCAAGGGAAAAGTGTACTTACCCGGTCCTTTGATCCTTCGAAAAACCATGCTCCCCCACATTCAGCAGTGCACTGTTCCTGTCATCCTCACATCCAGAGCCGGTCTGTGGGCCTGATGATGTCAGGAACAGTCAGTTCACAAGACCACTAGCGTGCGCGGGGGTGGGGGGGGGGAGCAGGAGGGGTGTGGACTGATCTTGTGGTCGGTGGATTAAGTAAGTATATCTCCGCTCTACAATCCCCTAGACGAAAACGGACAGTTAACCCATGCAGTGGGGCCGTGCCCACAAAGACCTCTCAACCGCTAATGTTTACCCCCAAATGTAAATGTAATCTAAGCCCTAGACGCCTCTATAATGGTTAGGACTGGTGGGTGGAGCTGGGAACTGAAGAAGTGAAGAATCTAATTTTCATAGTCTCCAGGACATGCCGATGTTGAAAGTCTCCAGGACATGCCGATGTTGACAGTCTCCAGGACATGCCGATGTTGACAGTCTCCAGGACATGCCGATGTTGATAGTCTCCAGGACATGCCGATGTTGATAGTCTCCAGGACATGCCGATGTTGATAGTCTCCAGGACATGACGATAGTCTCCAGGACATGCCGATGACGATAGTCTCCAGGACATGCCGATGACGATAGTCTCCAGGACATGCCGATGACGATAGTCTCCAGGACATGCCGATGACGATAGTCTCCAGGACATGCCGATGACGATAGTCTCCAGGACATGCCGATGACGATAGTCTCCAGGACATGCCGATGGTGATAGTCTCCAGGACATGCCGATAGTCTCCAGGACATGCCGATAGTCTCCAGGACATGCCGATGACGATAGTCTCCAGGACATGCCGATGGCGATAGTCTCCAGGACATGCCGATGGCGATAGTCTCCAGGACATGCCGATAGTCTCCAGGACATGCCGATGGCGATAGTCTCCAGGACATGCCGATAAGTGATCAAACTCTGCTATATGGATCAAGTTTTTTTTTTTTTTACTCCAGTTGCCCATGTCAGAGTCCATTATAGTCACAGCAGGACACAGGGTTGTTGCGTTAAAACAGGGGTCTCCAAACTTTTGATCCAAAGGGCCAGTTCTTTAGACTTTAGGAGGGCTGGATTGTGGCCAGTGGGGGTAGAAAATGTCCCAGGCCCAGCATTAGTGAGAATAAATATGGCCTCAGGGTTGGTGGTCAGTAGGAGGAGGAGTAGTACTACTAATAGGGGAGGAATAGTATCCCATCATTGGTATCAATGGAACAACTAGTGACCCATTGTTGGTGTGAGTGTGAGGAATAGTGCATCATTGGGAGTAATATTGCCCCAAGGGCCCGGATAAAGGCTAGCAAAGGGCCACAGTTTGGAGACCACTGCGTTAAAAGAACACTTGTCCAGAGAGAAACGCATAGGCTGCTTTTGTTGACCTTCTTCTAAAAATGCTAGCTACCTGGCTGCCTCTAACCGCCAAATAAGCAGGCAGCTTTCCTAGGCTGATTGTGCACTCAACCAGCCCATGGAACAGATACAGGCTAAGGCTAGTGTTACATCTAGGTGCGATTTTGCTCACATTCCCAACACGCACAGAAACATGCCACCCTTTAGCAGATGCATATTGGTGCCATTAATTGTTAATGGTACCTCCACACATCTGCAAATGTACACATGTGGAGAACTCCATCAGGAACCTCTCCTCCATGTTTCTCGCACGGAGAGCTGGCCATTGAAAGGAATTGGGCTGACACTTGGAAATGCACCCCTGCTCGGTCACACTTATACCTCCAAACTTTTTGAGATGGGAACGAGGTACACCTATTAGCAAAAGTATGTAGGCATAGGGCACACACCCTGCCACGCCCCCTTAAAGGAGAATTATACAAAAAAACAAAACGATTAGTTAAACCCACAAGTGCTTTTTTTTTACTACTTCTATTGCTTTATACTGGCATTTGAAATTTTACAAATGCAGCAATTTAGAAATTGGATGAAAGGTTTAGGACTGGAAAACACTTTTTCAAAGATAAAAAGTGCACTTCTTTCTATACAACCCTATAGATCAGACCAAAATGAGGGACGCATGAGGAGGAAAGAGGGACAGAGGGACATTGCTCCAAATCAGGGACAGTCCGTTGAAATCAGGGACAGTTGGGAGTTAAGCTTATGCCTTGTGTCCACCTGTCCTCTCCAACCGGACAAAGATCAGTTGTAGCGGTATGGGCAGCATATACATATTCCAGCATGGCTCCTCAGGAGCACAGCCCCGCGCTCACTGCCAGCACAGGGCCACGTCCAAGTTCATCTAATTCTCCCTCTCCAGCAGCCCAGACAGCAGCCTATCAATAGGTTAATCCAGAGGTCGGCAGGTCAGGATTATTGAGAAAGTGATTAGGTCCCCGTCAGATCAATTCCTCCTTAGCTGCCCCTCCCTGGACACATAAACACCATTGATTTTGTGTGTGTTTAACATGTCTGTGGAAGGACATTGATCCACCTTCCTGGAGAGAGAAAGGAGGGGCGAGAGCTTTCCTCCAGCACCCTTCCCGGCTACAAGCAGTTACTGTAATGGAACATGGCTCAGTGCTATTAATCCATGCTACCTGTTTGCATGCTTTCACCCAGCACTAGGCAACCTGTGGCTCTCCGGCTTTGTGTGAACTAAAAAGTCCCCGTGTCTGCCGCTGTGCAGCTTCAAAGAGCACTCCCAGCAGCCGTAAGATCTACATGTCCAATTTACTATGGATATTGTATAGAAATCCTGGAATTATACATTGGTGGTTATTAATTAGAATTCTACACAGCAGATCATTGTGTGCAGTTCATCCATGTTAGTGTTGCACGCCACCGTACCTTGGACACCGGGTATAATACGCACCTGGGAGCCACAGCTGCAGAATATTTTTTTGCACGTTGAGATGCATTGCTATACGTGCCTGATGCCGGGATTTGCGCACGCATATGGGTTAATTTTTCCAAGATGTAATACTTTTTTTACATTTTTTTAATCATTTTTATGAGGCATAAAGACATTTTACAATTGCTTTAGGGCCAGGTGACACCATAGAAACACAGTCCAGATGCATTCCTTGATGCTTTTCTGCATGCGCATTTTTGATGCGATCCAGTGACATTTTTTCACCTCTCTTTTTTCTTAAAAGTGGATGTAAACCCTCACGTATACCCAGTGAAGTGAACAGCCGCAGATGATACACGGAGTCGAAAAATATCTCCCAACATAAGTTTTACATGTATATCTGCTGCCTTCATCTTTATATATTCTTTAGAAAGTGCACATTGAGTTAGAGATTTTCTCTTCCTGTGCAGCACTGGGAGTGAATTCTTGGCATACGGCCAAGACAATTGATTGGAGAAAATACACACACTCCCTCTCCACATAGGCAGAGATTTGCAGAGCTGTGACAAGTCAAGCTCTCTGCTAATCTCCTCCTGTGCAGCACTGGGAGTGGATTCTTGGCATACAGTCAAGACAGCTGATTGGAGGAAATACACACACCCCCTCTCCACATAGGCAGAGTTTTGCATAGCTGTGCTGTGACATGTCAAGCTCTCTGCTAATCTCTGTATGTATATCTGTAGTGTTTTCTTGTCTCTCTCCAAAGCACCAAGTTCTGTATGTTGCTCCCTCAACAACCTCCCTCAACACAAATGTCAGGCTGGTTTTATCTTGGTTGAAGGAGAACTTGTCAGAAGTTATCACGCTGATAACACAGCAGCGAAACAGCAGAAACACAGGGGACTTAGTGCTTTGGAGAGATATAAGAAAACACTACAGATATATTTGCTTAGGTCAGGTTTCATGAATCAGGTTTACATCCTCTTTGACCTTAAGTAAGGACATTGGGGGTTTATTTGCTAAAGGCAAATCCACTTTGCACTTGGAAGTGCAGTCGCTGTAGATCCGAGGGGGACATGCAAGGAAAATAATTAACAGCATTTTAGCTTGCACGTGATTGGATGATAAAATCAGCAGAACTTCCTCTCATTTCAGATCTACCCCTTTTAGAGCGACTGCACTTTCATGTACACTTGCAGTGCAAAGTGGAGTTGTCTTTTGTATATAACCCCCATTGTGTTTTAGTGCGTTTTTTTGGTCCATTTTACCGCGTTCCAGTACAGTCCAATGCAGAATAAATGCAGCATGTTCTACTTTTTTTTGCTGGAACTGGAACTGACTTCACTGGTGTGAACTGTGCCATTGAAAATCATATAACCATCTAACCATGCGTTTTTGATGTAGAAAAAAACGCACTGGACTGCATGTGGTGTGAACTAGCCCTGTCAAAGAAAAACTCACCCCCCCCCCAAGTAGAGAACCTGTCCCCCCAAAAAATACAACCTTCCCTCCCCCCAGGTCCTAAAGCCTTCAGACAAAAGGGACTCGTAACCTAAAATAATATCTTCTCCAACCGGACAAAGATCAGTTGTAGCGATTCATGAGCTTAATAGCGATATGTGCATATCAACACAACGTAGTAGAAAAGCATATAAAGGATATTGTGTACAAAAAAAAAAAGAGACTCATATGCCACCCTCTAGGCTGTGATCTATTCATTCAACCAGGTGAAAAAAAATGAAAAATACACCCAAATACAAGTGCGTGTTTACATGGGGCATACTAAAGCATACGCCTGTGGAGGGTCGCTGTGCAGGCAGGCTCTATTGATGCCAATCAGGATGCAGCTGCTGCATGGACCTAATTTGACACCCCTGTTGGTGCAGGTGCATGTCCCCGAGCTGTATTCAGTGACCCACACCTTTGCCATTTATTTGAGATGCATTTGAGATCGCATGAAGCTTGTCACCCCAAAAAATTTCAGGAGCTACTTTTGGACGACATGCTCACGAGATTTATCACGCAATTCAAATGAATGGCATGCCAAATGTGCATTCTACGAGTAGTCATTCGCACCTCACCATTTTGAAATCGCAGGTAGAATTGCGGCAAATCTGTCCTCGATTCAAAACGCAGAGGTGTGAATGCAGTCTTAGTCATTCGTTTTAGCCCTGGCTCACATTTATGTGATTTGACATGTCAAATCGCATGCCAAATGGGCAGCAATTGCAGTTGTCCGAATTGGTGCACTGATTACCAAAAGTAGTTACTGTACTACTTTTGGCGATTTCGGGGTGCGATTTCTATTGACATCTGTAAAGAAACCCACACAGATTCTCTGAAATCGCCCCCGAAGTTGGCACTGACATGCGGGAATGAAATTGTGTGAGTTCAGCTGAACTCGCACGATTTCATTCTCGCAGTTAGTGTAAACCTGGGCTCACATATGCATTAGAAAGGCCACATCTGTTACTATCTAATTGTGCAATTTAGCAATGAATATAAAGAAGAGGGATTAGTTGATTGGATGTACAGTACATTGAATGGACTGTAAAGGGTATGTCCTTAAGG
Source organism: Lithobates pipiens (assembly GCF_037356315.1). Classification (NCBI taxonomy): domain Eukaryota; kingdom Metazoa; phylum Chordata; class Amphibia; order Anura; family Ranidae; genus Lithobates; species Lithobates pipiens. The sequence goes on from NW_027507788.1 coordinate 24,490,633, forward strand.
TGGCCATAGATAAATCGAAATTCAGCAGGTACCTGCCAATTTTGATCCATGTATGGCCACTGCAGTTGAACAGAAGTCGATCTGCTTTTGGGCTATAGGCAACATGTGACAGCGGCTACCCATACTGCTGGTCATGTGCTGGACTGGCTCCTGCTCAGCGGATTGTCGGCAACCTATAAACTGCCTAGGGAGTTGACCTGGTCGGACCACAGGTTTATTTCCTTTAGTCTGGCCCTACCAGAAGGGAAATCTCTACATATCCCAGATCACTCTGGCCCCTTCTCAAGAAATCTATCAAAAGTCTGCCCAGACAGATTTGGAAACCTTGTGGCTATGGGTATCAACCAGCCAACCTTTATCGAGTTGGGCAACCCAGCAAAGAAACTGAGTATTTTTCAGGAGTCGTTTGAAGTTGTCCTTGATGTGTTAGCACCCCGTAGGATGAGATCTAACCCCCGTCCCCTGGGCAAGAGCCCGCAATGGTTTACCGAGGAGCTTAGGCTCCTCAAAAAGCGGGTTCAGTCCAGGGAAAGATGCTGGCAGATGTTCCTCCTGGAGGCTGACAAAGAGCCGCATCTGCTGGCCCTCTATCTCTATAAGAGGGCCATTAGAGAGGCTAAAAAGACCTACTTCTGGGAGCAAATCAAGAAGGCAGTCAACAGCACGGCTGAACTTTTCACAATCTCTTCGGAGCTAACTCATCCCGAAGCTACTAGCTCTGCTCCTAAGGAGTCACAGGACTGGTGCCAGGAGCTCACTGACTTCTTTATCTCTAAGGTTCAGACCATTAGAGACAACATTTCCAGGCCAGAGACTGTGCAAGAGGACACTGGCCACACAGAGATGGCCCCTGGAATGACCGGCTTCCAACCGGTGACGGTTACACAGGTGGTTGAGGTAATTGCCTCATTGAAACCATCCTCCTCTCTTTTAGTTGTATGTCCTGCCGGGCTACTTAAAAAATCTGCTGCCCTCTTGGCCCCCTTCATTGGGGAGATAATCAACTGCTGCTTCAGGACAGGTATTGTCCCAGGCGTTCTGAAGCGCGCCGTGATCTTGGCCCTGCTGAAGAAACCAACCTTGGACCTGGACATACTGGGCAACTACAGGCCGATTTCCATCTTGCCTTGTAGCAAAGGTGATGGAGCGCATGGTGGTTATCCAACTACAGGCTTATCTTGAGTCTTTCCATCTTTTGGAGGAATTCCAGTCCGGATTTCTTCCAGGGCACGGAACAGAGACAAGCGTCATCTGTGTTTATGATGATGTCCTTCACAGCTTGGGCAGGGGTGGCTCAGTAGTTCTGGTTCTCTTGGATCTGTCGGCCGCATTTGATACCATAAATCATGAAATCCTACTGGAGCAGATAAGATCTGTTTTGGGTATGAGCGGGTCAGCTTTGGTATGGGTGGCCTCTTTTTTAGAGGGCAGAGTTCAGGGAGTCAAGACTGGCCCCTTCTACTCTATACCACCCTGGATTGCGGAGTGCCACAGGGCTCTGCCTTGTCACCCCTGCTGTTTAATATCTATATGAGGCCCCTTGCCCACCTGTTAAAGTCCCACTCCGTCCAGTACCATGTTTACATGGACAACACCCAAGTTTACCTGAAGATTCCTAACCAGACGGCTGATGCCACCCTTGCCAGTTGTTTGGAGGCCATCAATACATGGATGTCTTCCAACTTCCTGAAACTTAATGGGGGCAAACTGAGGTGATCGTCTTCAGCGATCTGGCCACCCCCCCCAGATATTCCACCTTGGCCTCCCTCATTTGGTCCTGCTCCGAAGGCAGCGGCCCCCAGGTCCGTGATCTGGGATTCGCCCTGGATTCAGGTTTAACTCTGGCTCCTCAGGTAAAAAAGGGCGTCAGTGCATGTCACTGGCAGCTAAAACTCCTGAGGGGGCTGTTTAAATATCTGGATATCTCGGACAGAAAAACTGTCATCTGTGCCACGATAGGTAGCTGCCTAGACTACTGCAACTCTCTTTATTTGGGATTGCCAAAGATGCTATTGCAGAAGCTTTAACTTATTTAAAATGCTGCGGCTAGGCTACTCATGGATGTCCCGTTGAGGGATCATATCACCCCTGTCCTCTGCACCTTGCATTGGTTGCCGGTCCACTATCGCACCTTATTTAAGGTAGGATATATTATGTTTAAGATTATATGAGGCCTGGCCCCCAAGCTATCTCTGCTCTCATTTTCATAAATAAGCTCTTGTCAGATCACTCAGATCTACTGGCAGAGATCTCATCTACATCTCGGTGCCCAAGAAGATCCGGCATGGTGGTTGGGCCTTCTCCCACCAGGGTGCCGTACTATGGAATAGCCTCCCTGTCGAGCTCCAGGAGGCCCCCGCTATTCTGGTCTTCCGCAGGTTATTGAAGACTTGGCTTTTCACGCAGGCGTTTGCTATGTAGTGTCTTTTTTTCTACCCTTTTTCTGCTCTGTGCTGCTTCTGGTCCCTGGGTCCTCTCTTTACAGGATCTTTTCTATGCGCGTCAGGACCCTTCGGGGTAAGACCACGCTATATTAAGATTGCTCTCAACTCAACTTCTGCTTTTTTTTTTTTAAAAGGTGATCAACTTCTGTTTAACTGCCCACCTGATCAGTGGCTGCAGTCGCTGATCTGTGTATTGTGATAGCGGGGCAGAATACAATAGCACAGTGGGGAGAATTTCCACTTCGAATGTGTAGATGGGGGAAATGGCTAGATTTGCACTTTACAGCTGCAGGAAAATTTACAGGGGATTGGACAGAGATTGTACAATCAGACTGTAATGTGTGTGCCCAGGTTTAGGTCTATGTCAGATGGTCACTTTTGTAGTAGAGATGAATTGCTGCTGCTATTTATTAACGTCAGCAATTAACATCAATTTGTAACTGGTGATTTAATCGCCAGAGTCGCTGGCATTTTGTTACGATAAAGCAATCTGTCGCTGCTGCAAGCCAAACTAGTGCTACAGCATGCGGTTGGTGTGCTCTGCTACAAATTGCTCTCCTTCAGTGACTTCTAGCTAATCCATAGAGGCGATTAAAGAGCGATTGTTGCTGACATGAAACGATGCTCAGACTCAATTGCTGAGTGATTGAGTTACAAATTGCTGTAAAATTAGTGAGTGAAAATTATTTATTCCCTTAATAAGAAATTGCTTTAAAAAAAAGAAAATGATCACTACATATAAATCATTGTCTGACATGATGCTTAAAGGAGAATTATTTGCAGATTGTTCTGCACTCCTGTGACCCATTTTCAGAAGACAGCGAGCTGAAGCCCACTGTCAGCTGACGTCACAGAGCTGGTTCAGGCTGGGGAAAGATCACGACTATATGGTCAGGATCCACCCACAACCCTGGACTGGCACACAGCTCAGCCTCTCAGCAAGCCACTGAGAGCCTGAGCAAGCTGCTCCCACCCCCTCCACAGCCCAGTGCTCCAGTGAGCACGCTCATGCGCGGAGGGGCGGGGCTTTCAGTCGCCAGCTCTCTGCACACGGAGCTCTGAGAGCCAAGCGGTCAGCGATGTTTGATCACTCGGTTCTCAGCCTTAGAGCCAGGGGACAAATGCAGCATCGGACCGCGGCATCCACCTAGATAAGTGGAATTCAGAAATTAAACAAATCCCCATACTTCTCCTTTAAAGCAGGTTCAGCAGCTGATTTAATCACTGACTGAGTATGCAGCTTCTTTATCTTAATTCTTCCCTATGTTCCTGTTTAAGTTGCCATGACCGCTGCCCCAGGTTTCTTGTTTCAGGATGGCTTCTTTCTCTTGCAACATCCTATGGAGCCACCCTTGCATGCAGATACTAGATTTGTGTCTCTCTACATGGTATACATCGATAGACACACACAGCCCTGACAGACTGTCTTCAGGCTACACTGTCCACTGGACAGTTCACTTCTCTGAACTGGAAGTTCAGAGAAGCAGCACTGAAAGTTGCAAACTGCAAGTGTTGGGGTAATATTTTTCACAAATAGTTTACTGGACAATGTTTATATCATTGTGCTCAATGTGCCCAAGCTGGACAAATGGAACTATGCAAAAACATCCATACCTGGAATTCTTCTTTAAAGTACAGAGGTACCTAAAGACCTTTAGGCTGCTTTTACACTGAGGCGCTTTGCAGGCGCTAAAGTGCTAGAAATAGCGCCTGCAAAGCGACCTGAAACAGCTGCTGCTGTGTCTCCAGTGTGAAAGCCCCAAAGGCCTTCACACTGGAGCGGTGCGCTTGCATGGTGGTCAAAAAAGTCCTGCAAGCTGCATCTTTGGAGCGCTGTAGGAGCGGTGTATTTAGCGCATCTAAAGCGCCACTTCCCATTGAAGACAATGGGGCAGCACTGCAAACCCGCTTGCAAAGCGCCGCTGCAGCGGCAATTTGTGGGCGGTTTGAACCCTTTTTTGGCCACTAGCGGGGCAGTTTTTTTACCCGCAAAGCGCCGCTAAAATGACGGTAAACCTCTGCTAAATATATCGCCGCTTTACCGCCAGCGCACGCAACGCCCCAGTGTGAAAGTAGCCTAATGCCCCGTACACACGACCAGACTTTTCAACATCAAAAGTCTGACGGAATGATTTCGGCAGACTATTCGAACGTGTGTGGGCTGCAGCGGACTTTTGATTTGCAAAAGTCTGACAGACTTTAGAAATGGAACATGTTTCAAATTTTTCCGACAGAACTCTGCCGGACCCAGAAATCCGCTCGTGTGTGTGCTAGTCTGACGGACTAAAACCGACGCTAGGGCAGCTATTGGCTACTGGCTATGAACTTCCTTATTCTAGTCCAGTCATACGTCATCACGTTCGAATCCGTCGGACTTTGGTGTGATTGTGTGTGGCCAAGTCCGTTCACTCGGAAAGTCCGTCAGAACTCTGTCAGAACTCCGTCGAAAGTCTGCCGGACTTAAGTCCTGTCGTGTGTACGCGGCATTAGAAAGACTGTTTGCTATGAATAATTTTAGATAAGTCTATTGACTCTTTGTGGATACTAAAGCTGGCTACAGCTAAAAAACAGATTGTATCTGTCATTATTCCAATGCAGGAAATGATTGGTTGCTATGGGCGACTCTAAAGCCGGGTACACACGATCAGATTATCGGATGAATTTTCGTCAGTTTTTTGTTGCATGCTAGTCTCATATCGAAAGTGAACAGGTTACTCACGAAAATTCTCGTATGACCGAATTCAACTTCAGAAGTGATGTAATATGTTAAATTGTTTTGTATGTGTTCTTTCGTTTCTGAGCATGCGTAGTCTTGCTCTTGCGATTTTTTTCGGACGAAAACCGTACTAATGAAATGAAAATCAGACATTGTGTTCACATACGACAAACATTTTATAGCCTGCACATCCAGTTTTTGACATCCGAAAATTTGGAATCAGCTGTTGAAAGCACCATACTAACGATCCGAAAATCGGCAGATCGTTTATCGGACGAAATTTTACTTCCATTTTTCTGATCGTGTGTACAGTCCTTAAGGGGTTTATTTATCAAAGGTAAATAGGCTATGAACTCTGCAAGTCAGTGGTGGCTGGTGGGAAATTTTTTTGGGGGTGGGGGAGTTACAAACATTGCACCCAAAGCCATGCCCCCCCCCCCCCCCCCCCGATCCACCAGTTCTTTGGTTATTTGGGTCTGGAGCACTTACCCCATCTATGGTGGGCAGCGCTTCACCTGGATGACAGGCGGCAGGGGTGGACTGACAACTCATGGGGCCCCCAGGCAATAGGAGATTATGGGGCCCCCAGTCAATCAGAGATTATGGGACCACACAGTATACACACACACACAGTATACACACACACAGTATACAATCACACAGTATACACATACATGTACACACAGTATACAAAGACATGTTTCTTTTGGCTGAGAAGGTACTGGAGAGGTGGGGCAGCTATAATCTCAGGATTTTTAGACCAAAAGGATGTCGGTAAGGGATATTTCAGAGACAGATGTAAAAAAAAACACAGATTTTTACATACTGTCCCTGGTTTCACTGAGGCTGGCAACCCTGATGGAGCCCCCTAGTGGCCCGGGGCCTTCGGGCAGTGCCCGAGTGGCTGAATGGTCAATCCGCCCCTGGGCGGCAGGCATCACATTATGGGCGGCGGGTATCACGGGCGGCTTTCCCTGCTCACCTCCGCAGGCATCACGGCGGCTTCCGTCTCCTCCCTCCTCCTCAGCATACAATTGGAGTGCTTCTCCTTTCTGCCAATCGGGAAACAGGTCTCAGACTGGCTTCCTGATAGGCCAGGAGGAGAATCAGTGCGAAAATAGCAAATATTAATTTGCTATTGTCACACAACTAGGGGGGCTCAGTTCGCAGTGCTCTGCACCCTGAGCCCACCCTTTTTTGAAGCTTATTAGAGCCTCTGTCTCCTAATCACATGCTTCAAAAAACACTCTTCTCTATTGGAATTCATGCATCCGGTGTCCTGCATGGGGGGCCAGACGCATGGATGGGGGAGGGGGGGCCTCTCAATGGCCGCCCCTGCTGCAAGTGCAATTGCCAGAGCTTAGTAAATGAAGGGAAGCTCTGCTGACTACCATCATCCAATCATATGCAAGCAAAAATACTTTTTTTTTCCTTGCATGGAATTCGGTATTCTTTGGAAAGTGAAGCTTCATCTCATTTATTCAGCTCTGGAGCAACTGCACTTGCAAAGTGCACAGTCCATTTTCCTATAGTAAATACACCCCTAAGACTTTATGCACCTTTTTTTATGTTCCTGAAGAATTCCTTTAACACACAGCAACCAATCAGTCTCCCTTTCAATTATTTTCCGCAATCTAAAAAGTGAATGGAGAAATCTAGTTTCTTTTGGCAAACAGAAGCATTATTTTCCTTCAGATCCGGTGATAAATTGTGACCTCTGACTGTTATGTATGAGGATTTTCGAAGAGGTGACGGTTATAGCCAGTACAATTCTTCTTTTCATTCTGCCATGTTACACCAGTATGAAAGGGAGCACCTGATTGGTTGTTGTTGGAATGCACACGAGTCCTTCCTTCCCACTGTTGGATATATAAGATTTTTTTTTTATAAGGCTGACAAGTAGCAGTATTTTTCTGATTGAAAAAAAACAAAAAACGAAAATCAGCATTTTTTTTTTAAAAGGGTCATTTATTACGGCCATATTTTCCCCCTGGCAGAAGGTCTCACTTTAATTTTAATCTGTTTATTTTTTTATTTTTTTTTGCTAAATTATGGCCATTTGTATGAGGGTAGATTAGGTGAGCAACTGTAATGGCTGATATATGAAGTGCCGAGCGTCAGCACGGTGTGTGGAAAACGGCGGCAGCTCCTCTTTTACTCCGCAAACCATTCTGGGATTTAGTACATCTCCCTGCGTATTTCTTATATGGCTGACACTACACTGCAGATTCGTCAATTGCCTGCTTTTATCCGCAGGGAGCCGTAGAGTGTTTACCAGAAGTTGCTGGTCTGTGCACATTTTTCCTGGTGATTTGCCTACTAAGGGGCTTTTGGTTAAGTGGTGTTATCCCCTCTGGTGCCAGGTGGGTCAGTCCTATGAGAGAAGAGAGGCAGCAAAGGCAGGAGTGTAGATGTTGTGTGGAGCAGCTGCATATTAGCTTTAAGGTAAACTCCAGGCACAAAAATCTTTCATTTAAATATAGACTTTAATAGCCATAAAAATATCTAAATGAACTTTGTGTGGACCAAATGTTTCTGCAAACCCAGATATTACATTGTAATTGTAACTGTGACATCATCACTGTGCTGTATATAACCTATGCAGTAAGCAGAGCTGTGGGAGGGGCCCAGCAGCTCCACCCACTTCAGGCTGCCTGCAGAAAAATACAAGAGCGGGGTGGAGACAAGACCAGTCACCCTATACAAGGTGCAGAGCAGCAGTGGCCGGTCTTTATCACAGGAAGCTCCTGCACAGAGGCAAAGTTAAATTTGGTAGATTTTTACCATGTAGGGGCTGGACATGTTTGGTGCCAGAGGACCTAGCAAATATACACACGTCTATGCATTTTACAATATGATCCTCCAGCTTCGATTTAGATAAACACAAATCAAAAAGGTTTTCCGAGCAAAGATATCTACTTGAAGGTACATAAGCCTCTTGCAGTCCTTGTTGTACAGCTGAGCTGGGGGGAAGCAGCACAGAAGCCAATCAGATGTCCTGCAGTGAAAGAAGTATGCTGATAGGAGGATAGAGCAGAGTGATGTAAAGATGAATTCATCAGTCTGCTTTTCTTATTGTCTTGTTGCGGGAGAAGTCATGTAAGAAATTATATAGCAAGTAAATCATCTCCCAGGTATGTAGTTTTATAAGTGTATTTAGCTGTTTGCTTGGAGTTCTAGTTAAAGTTTCTTGCACCTTGCTGGGAAGTGAAGGGTTTGCTGAGTTTTGTTTGTATTGTTTGTATTGAATTGCTTGGCTCATGAGTTGCTAGGGCAAAGGCAATCAGGCAAAACAGCATCACTGGTTGTTATGGTACAAGCAGCTGCTTGCACCGTAACTACCAATCACACTGTGTAGCCCAGGGGCTGAACATACACAAGGCTGAACATGCACTGCACAAGGAGAGTCCAGTATGACAACCAGGCAACTAGCATTTTTAGGAAAGACAAGGCTGTTCCTGGGGCCGATGCTACTTGAAGTGGCCATTTTTGCTACCTGCAGCATTTGTTGCTAAGATTCTGGCAGATCATAGCATCTTGGGTTGCTATGGCACAGGCAGTCAGGCAGAACAACATCACTGGTTGTTATGGTACAAGCAGCTGCCTGCACCGTAACTACCAATCACACTGTGTAGCCTAGGGGCTGAACATACACAAGGCTGAACATGCACTGCACAAGGAGAGTCCAGTATGACAACCAGGCAACTAGCATTTTTAGGAAAGACAAGGCTGTGCTTAGGGCAGATGCTACTTAAAGTGGCCATTTTTGCTACCTGCAGCATTTGTTGCTAGGATTCTGGCAGCACACAGCATCATGGGTTGCTATGGCGCAGGCAGTCGGGCGGAACAGCCTCACTGGTTGTTATGGTGCAGGCAGTTGCCTGCACCATAACTACCAATGACGGTGTGTAGCCCAGGGCCTGAACATGCACAAGGCTGAACATGCACTGAACTAGGAGTGTCTAGCATGACAACCAGGCAACTAGCATTTTCAGGAGAGGCATGCTGCTTGAGGTGGTCATTTTTGCCACCCACAGCATTGGTTTGATGCTGGCAGAGCACAGCATCATTGGTTGCTAGGACGCAGGCGGTTGACCAGTACTGCATTATTAGTTTTTATGGATGCACCATAACTGCCAAGGGTGCTATGTATCTCGGGGCTGAACATGCACTGAAAAAAGGAGTGTCTGTTATGGATACTTCAGCCTCAGTGCCACCCCCTACCGCACATCTATGAGTGCTGCCTGAAGCAACTGCCCCAGTAGCCCCCATGGGTGACACAGCCCCAAATAAAGGCCATCAACAGAGGCTTCCATATTCTTTCAATATAGGTCTCCTTTAACACCTATTAATTCTTGTTTCATGGTTGTTATGAAGGGTTTTCATTTACCTTGGTGTATTCTTCAGCATCCAGGCATAAACCGTCTGTCACTGATCTGAGCACAGTAGACTGATTTCTGATTGGTTCCTATGAGCTACTATGTTGCTTTTTGCCCTTTGTTGCCATAAAAAAAGCTTCTTTGATTTCCCCTTTTGCCATCTTTATCATTACGTGCTTTTCTGCCACATCATACAACAACCCCTGTGCATTCCCTGCTGGCATTCTTCGCCGTTCACCTCCCGTAGACTGTTGTGATGCCGGGTGATGTTGCTCGATCCAACATGACATCCACATTAATAAATCTCCTTCCATCTTTTTCTGCTTTCTTCTCCCCCCCACCTTCCCTTCCTCACTGCAGAGGGAGCCCCCCCACACCACTAAGGTTAACCCCCTCTCATTGCGTGTTTTTGGGGTTCACAGCATGGAATCTCCAAGCCCTGGGAACACGTGGAACACTTCCTCGCTTCTAATTGTTTTGACTTGGAATCGGCAAGGCGATTAAAGAGCATTGATTTTCTCATACTTACCACATTGATTTTTAAATTTCCTATTGATTCCCGCTCTAAATCTCTGTTTAAACAAGTCCTCACTCGGGAGATGACAAGATCTGATTAGCCCGAGAGCCCACAGAGCCCACAGCCCTTAACCCTTTCACCGCCGCTGCGCAGAGCAGTTCTACGTTGCGCCACGGGTCTTTTTGGACGTAGGGAGAATGGAGCAGCTGCTGCAGTGGTGCAGTACAATGATGGTACTTTGCAGCACATCTCTGAAAGCAGTAGGTTGCTTAGGGATATCTATGAATTTTGGCACTGCGGTTCATTTTCTAGGGGGGTCCACACCATCTATAGAACGCTATTTTCTCGCTCTGGATCTTACATTTGCTGTATACAGTATGGTTGGTCCATTTTGGCATACGTGATCTCACTGCCTTTATTTTTTTGCGTGCTGCTTCCGGCAATCTTCCTATGTGTGGGCATTTTTTTCAGGATTTCCATAGCATAATTATGCTATATACCAGTGTTCTCAAAACTACGAACCGGGGGTCGGATGTGGCCCTTTGCTAGCTTTTTATCCACTTTGCTTGCTTTTATTCCCCCATCTCAGTCACAGTGGAGCACTGTTCCTCCAACTGACACCAATGATGGGGCACTATTCCTCCCATTGACACCAATAATGAGTCACTATTCCCCCCACTGACACCAATGATGGGACACTGTTCCTCCCAATGACACCAATAATGAGTCACTATTCCCCCCACTGATACCAATGATGGATCACTATTCCTCCCACTGACACCAATAATGGGTCACTATTCCCCCCACTGATACCAATGAGGGTTCACTATTCCTCCCACTGACACCAGTGATGGGGCACATTTCATGCCACTGACACGAATGATGGGGCACCATTCTTCCAGCTGACACAAATGATGGGGCATCAATCTCCCCACTGACACCAACTATGGGGCACCAATCTTCCCACTGACACCAACTATCGGGCACCATTCTTCCCACTGACACTAATGATGGAGCACCATACTTCCCACTGGTGAGGCACTATTTTTCTCATTGACACCAATGATGGGGCATGATTCTTCTCACTGACACCAATGATGGGACACTATTCCCTCCACCCTCATAATACTAAAGAGGAGACACTCTTTACTCTCACTGACACCAGGACATTTTCTACTCCTACGAGCCATAGTCCGGCCCCCTTAAAGTTTGAAGGACAGTAAAGTAGCCCTTTGTTTAGAAAGTTTGGGGACCCCTGCTATATACTGTGTTTCTGTTCAGTTGTATCTAACTCTCTGCAATTTTACGGGCATCATGCCTATACACTTCAAAGCCTTTTTCCATAAAATTTTCTTGGCAAGGTAGGTCACCATGTCTTTCTTTAACCCTCTTCAGTTGGGATTGGCAAAAAAAAGTTTTCTGCACTATTTTTCTGAGACTTTAGTGTGACTTGAGTGCCTTAGATGTTAAACACAAAAGTCGCAAGGCAGTCACAAGCAAGTCGCATGACTTTGGTGGTCACAGCAGTGTGAACTTAGCCTAAAGGGCTCTACGAAAGGATTAAAGGGTGAGGAATCAGTGGGGTGGGTCCTGGGCCTGGAGGGAAGGGCCCTGGGCTCAGAGGGAAGGTCCCTGGGACTGATGGAAAGGGCCTCGGTGGTTGGGGGGCCATTTATGGTTACATCAGGGCCTCTGCTTCTACTGCTGTCTGAGCCATAAACAGCCAGATGACTCCTCAAGGGTGGGGAGACAACAGAATATCCTCTTTAGTGTGGGGAGCAGCTGTTGTCTTTGTGCAACCCGCCTAATGGACTGAAATGGCCTTTACACAGTTAACACCTTTTTTTTTGCTCTTTTGAATGACAAACGGGAAGGCATCTACCCATACAAAAACTTTTGCTGAAGACTGATTTGATTGAGAAATGTTGAACACAATGATTTTTCAGCTTGTTGGAAATGTTTTCTCTGCAAACAATTTAAAAAAACCTTATTAGAACTGATAGTTTCAGCTGAGCCGTGGGGTAAGCAGAAGAGGCAGCTACCTTGGGCGCTTTAGCAAAAGTTGGAGGTTCAAAAAGGGCATGACCTGCATCCTGTGCTACTGAAGTAGGTTTGCAGCTTGTGGGGTGGTGGGGCCAGGGCCTAGACAAGGGGTGTTGCAGGAGAGGCAGCTGCCCTGGGCACATCAGGACAAGAGGGGACAGAGAATGGACACAGAACAGTTAACCCACTCTACGGCATGCATTAACAGTGGAGGAGGGGGTGCAGTCCTGCATCCTTGCCCTGGGCGCTAAATGAACTTGTCTTGGTACTGGATGGGGTGCACTTTGGCCTTTTCACCTTGGATGCTAAAGGGCCTTGTTCTGACACTGCTGCTAGTTATTTGGCATATGGGATGGTTGTCATTTGCTCTTAAAAGACTACACTTCTACGTACAAATCATCGGAAAAAAAATGGGCAATAACCTCAAACTTCTTCTATACACATAAACAGTTGCAAAAAATTTAATAATTTGTTCATTTATATTAATTTAAATGAAGAATATCGGCATAGCAAACATGGTCCGTTATGTGGTCCAATCTAATAGACATGACCCCACTGCCTCTCCTATTCCATTACCACTTTAGGCAGGTGTTCTTTAATCATTCAAAATTAGAACAGATATTTAAAGCATATATAAACCCAATCACTAAAACCTCATATAAGCTTTAACATGTTAATGTGATTTTAAAAGACATTTTCAATATGTTTAAATCTTCAGCTCTTAAAAATGATATATGGTGGTCCTAACATGAAGGTGTATTTTTGCAGGTACTTTCTTTTATGGGCTGATAATGATCTGGCCCTTGTTCCTGTATTGTCACCGTATCATGTGCTCTACTGATGAAGACCTCAAATGGCTCTCCTAGCACATTACATAGGCATGGCCCACTGTTGTTCCTATAAGGACAGGAAGTGGCCATCGTTGGAATGCATTAAGACACTGTGGGAACTGGTCTAGCAGCATCAAAGAGTGAGGGATTGGGTCTTTTCTAGGTCTCCTTGTATATTCACATCATTGTGGCATAATATTAATGTGTGTTCTTTTTTTTTTTTCCCATTAACTTCAATAAATATAAATTTTTATTTGTTAAAAAAAAAAGAAGTACAATACATTTAATCCTCATAACTCATTAGTTATTCTACCCCTTTCCCCGCCCCCCTCCCTATCTCCTAAATCAGTAGTTAACCTTGAAGTGCAGGCACATTTGCTTAACGCTGCTGCTATGTTCTATAAAAAACCTGCTGGCTTATACTAGTACCCTGGTGTTGCCATATTTTCTACATTTTTCAGACTGTTCTGAAGACCCTTGAAGATACCCCGTGTGTAGAGAGCTGCCTCCTCCGTTTGATCTCAAGCCCTACCTGTTTTCAAAACTCTGGTCCATCACTCCACTATCACTTTTTCTGTTGAGCCATATGGCAGCGCCGGACCAATCACTGGCAATGTCACATGGGTGGAAGGTCAATGAGTCACATGCTCTTGCATACCTTGAGGTACTGGGTATTCTTTATATGCTGGGCAGTTAATCGGAATGGTGAAGGAGCAGTGAAAATGTGAGCATGTGCTGCTGGGAAGGGATATTAGAACAAACTTGGTTTGTCTTGCATTATTATTTCAGACATCTAATCAGTTAAAGCAGCGGGATGGAACAGTTGATCGCTTGAACGATCAATGCATGTATGGCCAACATTAGTTTTGCCTCTAGGAACTGCTTTGCTTACCGCTGTTTCTATAGCAGATTACAGAACTAGAAAGAGAAGCTGCATGCAAGTGCCAATAAAGACTTTTCTTTTTTACACATTTAAAGCTCTTATGTTGCTATGTTATTAAGTAAGCCATATTCTGTATATCATCTTTACTGCAAATGCTGAGTCAGCCTCCTTTATCTTTCTATTAAAGGACTGCTATTGACAGAAAATGTTTTCTTTGTGTACTTCAGTTTCCTATTGTACAGGACACAAGGGATAGGTCCTGGAAGACAAGTATTTTTCTCTGTTATTTGGGCTGTGGTCCCTTTAAGGGCTGGGGTGATAAGAGACATTTTTTAGTACTCAGGGGTTCTCACCCATGCAGGGTGAGGGGTTCCGGGTAGTCCAGTTGGAGAGGAGAACACTGATTTGCAGTTCTTTCAGAACTGGTAAGTCTTCATTCAGGACCCAGAATTTGGAGGCTTATAGAGACTTTGGGTGGGAGAGAGCCTCCAACCCTTATTACAGGGACTTTGGTCCCGAAAAGGTCAACCTGTAGGGGAGGCATGAAATAGGAGCAGGAAGGGGTCTGTGAGGTGGAGTGCAGTAGTTCACAACTGTGAGGAAGTGTAGACTGAAACTTTGTTTGCTGAGCCTTTGCTTTACCCCTGAAGTAGACAGAAACCCTACACTTAAGTGTGGGACTGGTATACTGGTGGTGAGCCATTGTGTTGTCATTATTATACCAGGAATATGGACTGTTTGCCTTTACTTTTGCTGAAGAAAGCTGTTTTTTGTTTGCTTGTTCTTAAAAAGACCAATAAAGACTACAATGGCTGGCTGGTGATATCTGGTTTCCCATATGACCATATATTTAATAGACATTTACATGCACACCAAACTGGATAGTGACAGTAACAAACTGGACCATTGCCTGGGGTGCATGACTAATATCAAGGCCCATATTCATTTATGCAGTGTATTAAAGCACATGCACTAACGTGCATTATGTCAAGCTTAAAGGAGTTGTAAAGGCAGAAGTTTTTTTTTTTTATCTTAATGCATTCTATGAATTAAGATAAAAAGCCTTCTGTGTGCAGCAGACCCCCTAATACTTATCTGAGGTCCCTCTCTGTCCAGCGATGTTCACGAGTGTCTTAGCTGTCTGAGATTGGCTGCGACACAGCAGCAGCGCCATTGGCTGCCACTGTTGTTAATCAAAGTCAGCTAGCCAATCAGGGGAGAGAGGGGGTGGGGCCGGGCTGGGGCTCCATGTATGAATAGACACGGGGAGCTGTGACTCAGCTCGGGTACCCCCATAGCAAGCTGCTTGCTGTGGGGGCGCTCAATAAGAGGGATCACAGAAGAGGGGCCTGAGAAGAGGAGGATCTGGGCTTCTCTGTGCAAATCCACGGCAACAGAGCAGGTGTGTATGACATGTTTGTTATATTTATAGGAAAAAAAAGAGACTTTACAATCACAACCGAAAATGAATGGGCTGCCAATGCACCCTAATGTGCCTAAAATTGCAAATGACTATTTTCTCTATTACAACATTGTGGTGTGCTACAACTCAGGTGTATGCCTTAGTGTACTGGGGTACCATGAGGGCCACTGCAGTGGAGCAACACATGTTATGCACATGCAGTACTGCTACACAGAAGTGTAAATCCAGCCTGTAACATTTGATCTTTTTTTGGTGGGTGGGGGGCAATAAATCTTGTATGGTTATTTAGGACACAGGAACTGGCTCGCTTTAAGAAGAACTATAATCCTGTAATCCTTCTTTTTCCCTCTTTCCCCCACTGCTCCATTCATCCATCAGAGAAGGCATTCCAAACTCTGTGTAGGCTGCTTGCTTGATGATTTCACAGTTATACAGGGCTAACCTTCCTGTACCTCACCCCATGACAGTGTTCAGGCCTGGAAATTGACAGTTCAGGCCCAGCGACTACATCCTGGGAGGCGGTCATATGTTCCTTTATATCCAGAAGGATTGGGTATTTACTGAGGGCTCCAGCAGAGTGATGTGTGAGAATGGTGAAGGTGATTATCAGTAGCTGGCAGAAGAGGGTGTCTTTTTACAAATTAAGCTATGTTACTGTTTTGACAGGTTTGCTTTATTCTCACCACCAGCATATGTAGCATTTCCTTCGCTCCCCCACTGATCCATTCAGCTTTGGGATCTGAAGGAAATACCCGTAACTTCCAGGTATGGAGGAACATGTGACTCATTCCATGTGACAGAGCACTGTCACATGGGAAATATTTAGCTATGTGTAAGCTATGACCCTTCTAAGTTTAGGCAGGAGTAGTGAAACTTATATGGAGTAATATGGTAGAGAATAAAGTAAGTACTGAGGGGTTGATTTACTAAAACCGGAGAGTGCAAAATCTAGTGCAGCTCTGCATAGAAACCAATCAGCTTCCAGGTTTTATTGTCAAAGCTTAACTAAAGAAGCTGAAGTTAGAAGCATATTGGCTACAAAACCCAACTGCACCAGATTTTGCACTCTCTAGTTTTAGTAAATGAATCCCCATATCTACTGCTGGGGAGGGCCAAATTAAAATGAGCCATTTTGTTTGCCCTGGGAGAGAAAATCACATGTTCTCTTTAAACCATCTAAATGGCACAGCCTACCTGCTGAACGGCTCTAATTTTTATGCCACAGCTGGCTGCCCATCTCTCGGTAGTATTCTAGTTTTTTAAATTACCAGACTCTAAGGGGGCTATCCACAGGCCAAGAAGTACAAAGCGGTGCTCCGAATTTCAAGCATCACTTTTCATTATTGGACTGTTGCTGACCCGTGTTTGTTTTTTTGCACACAGAGATTTCCAAACTCTCACTGAATGCAGTTCCGAGCCTTTCCTCTATTATTGGGCAGAGGGACTGAGCAGAATACCGCATGAGCATTGCTGTCACCTTATGGCAGGTGATCTGGTGTATTCTGGTGCTCCCCAACTATCCCAACCCAGGAAATATATGCTTGTCATTTGTTACCTTAAAGTGCACCTGTATTATAAAAAAAGGCAAATTAACCATAAGCATTGTTTTGGCTAACCGATACTAGAAGTCCACAGTTAACAACTTACCTTATAAACTGAGAGTTTGAGAGTTGATAAAAGACCAAGTGGTCCATCAAGTCTTCCATTTTTAGAATAAGCCTATATTTAACCCAAGTATGTTCATATTTACTTATATTTGACTCATTACTTCTGCTGGAGGTCTGTTCCAATCATCCATCACTCTCCTTCTACTAGTTTGAGGTTATGCCACCATTTCCTTTATCTCAACTTCACATTGAAAATACTGCCCTTCTAATATGTATTCAAACCTGTAGTGTATTTAAAAGTGCCTCTGTTGCCCCTAGGAGCTCCAAGAAGTTGTATGCAAATTTGCTATTTTACAATGCAATTAGAGCATCTGTCAACCAGTCGCCAAGGTATTTTGTATCTAGTAAAAATGCAGAAGCTACGTGGAAAGAATCTAGACTAGGAACTGTGGCCTGAAGGTACGAGGTGATGCCTACTATCAACACATATAGTTTACCCAGCCTTTCTCGACCCTTTTACCAGAGAAGAACCCTTAAAATAATTTTCAGGACTTTAGGAAGCCTTTCTTAAATTATATCTTCAACTCACTGTACATTAGTGTGATCATTTGTACATTGGTGTTTATTTAGGTAACGCCCCCTTACATTGGTGGTCAGTGAAGAAGATCACTCTTACTTTGGTGGTCAGTAGGAGAATAAACCCCTTCAATTGGTGGTTAGGGGTAGAAGGGTCCCCTTACAGACAGGTAAAAACATCAGTTATCAGTTATTTACCCAAAAATAGGAGGGGGGAGGATCTACTGGTGCCACACCATGTGAGGTTGGGGCTATATCTCTACAGACACCATTAGGCAGGAGATCACCCCAGTACTGTGCATTGGTCAAAGAACCCCTAGGCACCTTTGGAAGAACCTAAAAGCTTGTCCTGCGTTCACATTTACTTTGTCTGTGGAAAGCAGCTCAAGCAATGCCTTATGTAGGCCTTCCTCTCCTGAACACAGAGGGGGAGATCTACTAAAACTGGAGCACTCAGAATCAGATGTGCATGGTAGCGAATTAGCTTCTAACTTCAGCTTGTTCAATTAATCTTTGACAATAAAGCCTGGAACCTGATTGGTTTCTCTGCAGAGTTGCACCAGATTTTGCACTCTCCAGTTTTAGAAGTCCTATTACAGAAACAGTGATTTACTAGAGATGGAGAATGCAAAATCTGGTGCAACTGCGCATGGTAACCAATCAGCTTCTAACTTCAGCTTGTCCAAATAAGCTTTGGCAAAGAAACCTGGAAGCTGATTGGTTTCAG